>NW_012110031.1:720984-739992 GCF_000951045.1 Mandrillus leucophaeus | reverse complement strand
ACGTTATTTATTTGAGATCTTTCTTTTTCTTAATTAGGTATTTGTCGCCGTCACTTTCCCTCTTGAACTCCTTTTGCTGCATCCCATAAATGTATATATGTGTGTGTGTGTGTGTGTGTGTGTGTGTGTGTGTGTTTGATAGATCCACTCTGTTGCCCAGGCTGGAGTGCAGTGGTATGATCTTGGCTCACTGCAAGCTCCGCCTCCTGGGTTCAAGCGATTCTCCCACCTCAGCCTCCCAAGTAGCTGGGACTACAGGTGCCCACCACCACGCCTGGCTAATTTTTGTATTTTTAGTAGAGATGGGGGTTTCACCATGTTGGCCAGGCTGGTCTTGAACTCCTGACTTCGAGTGATTTGCCAGCCTTGGCCTCCCAAAGTGCTGAGATTACAGGCGTGAGCCACTGCAACCTGGCCACATCCCATAAATTTTGGTATGTTGTGTTTCCATTTTCATTTGTCTTAAGATATTTCTGATTTCTTCTTTGACCCACTGGTTGTTCAGGAGTGTTAATTCCACATACCTGGGAATTTTCCAAGTTTTCTCCTGTTATTTATTTCCAGTTTCATACCAGTGTATGAAGCCTTTCCTTGATGTGGTAGTAGATATAAATACACACATATGTATAGGTTTCCATCTATGATTCCTGGCTCATAACTCCCAGAGTCCTTGTTACAGTCTTTTGTTACAATGTTGGTATGTTAGGCCTCTGACTTCCTCCAGCGTTCCTTTCACCTGCCCCAAGGCAGGACTGTAATCTGATTGTGGGTCATAAGACCACCATTCCAGAGAGGGTCCCATCCCATACCTTGGGGGAAGGAATGCTAACGTCATGTAGCTTCTATAAAAAGCCAGGAGGACTGGATTTAGAGAGCTTCTGGATAGCTGAACACATGCAAGTTCCTGGAGGGCAGCTCGCCCAGGGAGGGCATGGGAGTTCTGTGCCCCTTCCCCCATACCTCACCCTGAGCATCTCTTCATCTGTATCCTTTGTAATAAAATAAATTGGTAAACATGTTTCCCTGAGTTCTGTGAGTCACTGGTGTGTAGCAAATTAATTGAACCCAAAGAGGGATTGTGGGAACCCCAACTTGAAGCCAGCTGTCAGAAGTTCCAGAGGCCCCAGACCTGTGACTGGTGTCTAGCAGTGTTGCAGGAGGGAAAGAGGACAATCTTGGGGGGGCTGAGCCCTTACCCTGTGGGATCAGACACTATTTCCAGGTAGATAGTGTTGGAATTGAATTGGAAGACATCCAGCTGGTGTTTGTTGCCAAACTGATTGCTTACTTCTTGCTAGGGAGAAATCCCCACATATTTTGAGGTCACAGAAGTCTTCTGTATTGATGATGGTTGTGCTGGCATGAGAGCAGAGAGAAAACAGAATTTGAGGGTTTTTCCAAAACACTTGGCTATAAAAACACACTGTTCTGGTTGACAGTTACATTTTATTGTGACTGATTAGATAAAAGGTGGAGAAAAAGAGAACATTTGTGAACCAACAAGGAACTCAAAACAGAAAGCAAAAATACTATGGTAGAACAACGTCACCCAATGCTGTCTCAGAGACTAATCTTGGCCCTAGAGCACTGCACATCTCCATTATCACATTTCTACAGTGGAGCTTAGGGCCTCTGTGACTGCTTCCCTACCTTAGAAGAGAAAGTGCCTGTCAGAATATACAAATATACAAATATCCCTCTGTTTTGCGGGGAGAATGGTAAACCAAAAAACTGTCTTTTATTTTTAGTTAATTCACTGTATCTTTTAAAATTCTTTTTTCTGTCTCAAGCATCATTTTTACTGGAACTTCATGTGTTTTTAGACAGTGTTCTTATTCTTTTCTGGACAGAACATTTTAAAAGTTTGTGTTTCCTTTTTGCATTCTTTCACTGTGATCACAAGTCAGATATACAATCCAGCTGGATCTGGCTAACAACTGTTGAGAAAGGGACTTAAATGAAGACATTCAATGGTAAATTCAGTGATGTCTTTCTGGTTATAGTTCACCTTTCCACATTTATGTATAGCCCAAAGGCAAACACATATATACTGACAAACCACCAAAACAAAACCAGAGTAGGGGCAGGGGGGCAGGGGCTCATGCCTGTACTCAAAGGGATACCAAGATTGGAGGAAGGCTTGAGCTCAGGAATTTGAGGCCAGCCTGGGCAACATAGCAAGACTCCATCTTTACCTATATATGCACATGTATTTTATATAAACATAAAAGCTGGAGGGGGGGAACAGAGTCATCACTTCAAGGTCTGAAGTTATGATTTTTGAGAACTTGGAGAACTGAGAATTTAGGAAAAAAGGTATGCAGGAAAATAGGAAGATATAATTTTGACAATCTCTGATAAATTTAAGAGAGACAAAGATGATCATGATCAATGTTTACAGCATGTGCTTATGATCTTTTGAAGAAAAGAGAATATAAGATAATATTAGAAGTCAAAGGGCAAGTGTTCTTTCTTGCACTCAAGAGTCAATGGAGGCAACAGTAAAGAACTACTTTTTTTTTTTTTTTTTTTTTAAGAGATGGGATCTAGCTATTTTGCCCAGCCTGGTCTTGAACTCCAGGGCTCAAGCAATCCCCCCACTTCAACATCCCAAAGTGCTGGGATTACAGATGTGTGCCACCTCATCTGGCCTATAAATGATTATTTAAATAAACAGCTACTCCTTTGTCATCATTACTATCTATAAACCAAATGTTGCTCATTGAAGTCAGCATTAGTTTTTGCTTCATCTCTATGTTCTTCCCAGCATAGTGTGTGATACATTATCGTCATTCAATAAACATTTGTTAAATTATTAGGGTGGTAGAAGTGACATGGGTCTCTCTCCAACAAGGTCATGGGTGAACTCATAATCAATAAACACTTACTAAGTGCGTTCCACATTTTATACTTTTCTTTTTTTTTTTTGAGACGGAGGCTTGCTCTGTCGCCCAGGCTGGAGTGCAGTGGCCGGATCTCAGCTCACTGCAAGCTCTGCCTCCCAGGTTCACGCCATTCTCCGGCCTCAGCCTCCCGAGTAGCTGGGACTACAGGCGCCCGCCACCTCGCCCGTCTAGTTTTTTGTATTTCTTAATAGAGACGGGGTTTCACCGTGTTAGCCAGGATGGTCTCGATCTCCTGACCTCGTGATCCGCCCGTCTCGGCCTCCCAAAGTGCTGGGATTACAGGCTTGAGCCACCGCGCCCGGCCTCCACATTTTATACTTTTCTAAGTGTTTTATATGTATACACCACCACAGGAGATGGTTGATATTACTGTTCTCTCTTTACAGACAAGGAAGCTGAGGCACAGAGAAATGAGTACATGACAGAATTGGGATTTGAGACTAGGCAGTATGGGTTATAGAGCCTATATGCTATATCAGCACCTATATGATCTCAGGTCAATCAGAAAAATGCCCCAGGATAACTCCAGGATAACTCTACAATGCATTAAACCAGAGCTCATACCTGCCCAACCCAAGAACCAAAAACAGGAAGTGTCACACTAGGCTAGAGAGTCACTATACATGTATAAAGTGACAGTGGGCTAATAGTAAGCCAGGAATCCAGAAGGGCCTCTGCTAGCCTGTAAATTGGGGCAATCACTAATACCCAAAGCGTGTTTAGTGGGTATGGTACAGTAGATTTCAGAAGATCTTAAACCCCTGGCTGGGTGCCTTTATGCTGTGCAAAAATTGCAGAGCGTAAGCAAGAGCAAGAGCAAGAAAATGAGAAGGAGGAAGAGAAAGATTAAAAGCCAAGCACAAAAACAGGCATGGGAGATGGGGGTGGGGAACAGATGGATCCAGAAGGCCAACTTCAGAAATTGATAAATCAATTGTGGTCACACCATGCTTCAATTGAGAGAGTTTTAAATCTTCCCCCTAACTCCACCCATCAAATCCTGCTCCTAAAAAGCCTTGTTCCTTTTGATCAAAGGAATAATATAAATACTGACAAGTAACAATATACATGGCCTATTATTTTTATTTTTCATTTATTATTATTTTTTAGAGACAGCATCTTTCTCTGTTACTCAGGTTGGAGTGCAATGGCATGTTCATAGTTCACTGTAGCTTCAAACTTTGGGGCTCAAGGGATCCTCCTTCTTCAGCCGCCTGAGTAGCTAGGACCACAGGTACGCACCACCACACCCAAACTAAGAATATGGCTTAAAAAACAAAAAAAGAAAAAACAAAAACAAAACAAACAAAAAAATACCTCTCTGCTGTGGTCTGAAAGCTTGTGTCTCCCCTAAATTCATATGTTGAAATTCTAACCCCCAAGGTGATCGTATTAAGAAATGGGGGCCCTTAGTGGGAGGTAATTAAATCCTAAGGACAGAACCCTCATCAATTGGATTAGTTCCCTTATGAAAGAGGCCCGAGGTGCTTGTTTGCTCCTTCTACCATGTGAGGGTACATTAAGAAGGCACTATTTATGTATCAGAACAAGGGCCCTCATTAGACACTGAATCTGTCGGTTTTTTTTTTTTTTTTTTTTTTTTTTTTTTGGGTTTTTTTTTTTTTTTTTTTTTTTGAGATGGAGTCTCACTCTGTAGCCCCGGCTGGAGTGCAGTGGTATGATCTTGGCTCACTGCAACCTCTACCTCCCATGTTCAAGCAATTCTCCTGCCTCAGCCTTCTGGGCAGTTGCATTACAGGCACCCACCACCATGCCCAGCTAATTTTTTTGTATTTTTAGTAGAGAGAGGGTTTCACCATGTTGGCCAGGTCTCAATTCTTGACCTCAAGTGATCCACCCACCTTGGCCTCCCAAAGGGCTGGGATATAGGCGTGAGCTGCACGCCCAGCCTGTTGGTGTTTTGATTTTGGATTTTCCAGCTTCCAAAACTGTCAAAAATAAATTACTGTACTTTAAAAGCTACCTGTTTTGTGGTATTTTGTTATAGCAGCCTGCACTGACTAATGCACTTTCAAACCAATCCTTTATAACAGAGACTAGACTAGCAGGTAGAGTGATATATTGATATATGAAATTTAGCTTGACTTTAATTAAAAATTTTTAATTTGGCATAATAATCTCTCCAAGGGAGATAATTAGGAAGAAATGGCACTGATTAGACAAAAGTAGTACACAATTTTTTTCCTCATTGACTAAAGATGTTTGCCATTTCCATTTGTCCAACTGCTACAGATAGATGCACAGAAAGATAAACTGCTAATAGGTACCAGAAGAAGAGTAAGAACAGTAGTTCATCCAAAAAAAAAAAAAAAAGGCCCATTATCCAATTCATGTGCAATTTCTCCCAGGACTTACATAGCTGAGACCTCAGGGAAGAAAGGGGACAAAGGAAGAACACACTAGGTGAGTGGCACCATCGAGTAGGATGTGGAACAGACATCATGAGCCTGGGCATTAATCAGTATGTGTCAGAACAGAAAGCTATATTTAAAAAAACAAATTTTATTAAATAAAGCTGTATTTTTGAAATTTGAATTTTCCTTTTTTTGTTGTTGAACTTCCTTTTGGAATCCATTACATTTTAATAAAACTTACTTTGAAAAAAATCTCAGATACACTATAGGTAAACAAATGTTGTTATTTACAAAGATGGGCCAGGGAGAAATGTGAGACAGTATAACTTGGGGCCAGGCACAGAGTTATTCATTTATTCAATAAATATTTACTGAATGCCTACTATGTGCCAGGCATTATGCTAAGATGCTGGGGATATATCTACTAATGAAGAAGGAAGAAATTGTCTCTGCCTACATGTAACTAAAAGTCCTTGGGAGAAGAAAGATAGTGAAAAATAAATCCAAATGTGATGTGTTATGAAAGAGGAAGTACAAAGTGCCATGACTGTGAGTGGAAAGAGCAGTAAAAGGTGAGCAGAAGAGCAGCTCTCAGTCAAAAGAAATCAAAAGCTAAGATAAAAATCAGAAACACTCAGGATGGGTGGGAATAGATGGAAATCCATAAAGTCAAAGAGATTTGAGTAGCTTGACTTCAAATAGGTTGAATATTTCAGTAAGGTAAGGACTTTATTCTTTTTCTTTCTGGGCCTTTGTCCAGAGAGTGGGAAAATTTTGAAAGATTTGGTCTGAATCCAGGTTTTAAAAATTATTTTTATGGATTGATTAATATTGTTATACACAACAGGGCTACAGAATGTAGGAGATGGGGTAACTGGCCCCAAAGAGGTCATAGTCTTGTTGGAGAGACAATGTATAAACATAGAAAAAAATAAAAGAGGTCTCTTAGGAGACTATAAATGAATAAAGCCTTAATGAAGGCAGAGGAAGAAGTTTCTATGGGCAGAAATAATAAGGAATGATGTCTTGCTAGAGATGTCCTACTTTAGAACTTATTGGTGAATTATGACATTCTAAGACAGGCCTAAGTGTACAAGACTTAGATCTAAAATTAGGCATTAGAAACTGCCTCCCTGTTTGGACTGGCTGATGGGAGGGGGAGGTTCAGCAACACAGGGGAGATTCAGTAGCCAAAGACGGGTTCATCTATAACTATGATGAGATAAAGAGTTGACACCAAGATTATACATTCTAGTGTCTAGAAGGGGGGTTTTTCTGTATTTGTCTGTTCTCACACCGCTATAAAGATACTACCTGAGACTAAGTAATTTATAAAGAAAATAGGTTAATTGACTCACAGTTCTACTTGGCTGGCGAGGCTTCAGGAGACTTACAATCATGGTGGAAGGTGAAGAAAAAGCAAGGACCTTCTTTACATGGCAGCAAGAGAGAGAAGGGTAAACAGGGGAAATGCCAGATGCTTATAGAACCATCAGATCTTGTGAGAACTCATTCACTATCACAAGAACAGCATCAGGGGAACCACCCCCATGATCCAATCACCTCCCACCAGGTCCCTCCCTTGACACATGGGGATTATGGGGATTACAATTCAAGATGAGATTTGTGTGGGAACACAAAGCCTCCACATCATTCCGCCCCGGCCCCTCCCAAGTCTTTTTCTCACATTTCAAAACATAATCATGTCTTCCCAACAGTACCTCAAAGTCTTAACTCATTCCAGCATTAAACCAAAAGTCCAAGTTCAAAGTCCCATCTGAGACAAGGCATGCCACTCCTGCCTAGTAGCCTATAAAATCAAAAGCAAGTTAATTACTTCCAAGATACTATGGGGGTATAGGCATTGGATAAATGCTTCCATTTCAAATAGGAGAAATTGGCCAAAACAAAGGGGTTACAGGCCCCATGCAAGTCTGAAAACCAGCAGGGCAGTCATTAAATCTTTAAGCTCCAAAAGGATCTCCTGTGACTCCATGTCTCACATCCAGGTCATGCTGATGAAAAAGGTGGGCTCCCATGGCCTTGGGCAGCCCTACCCCTGTGGCTTTGCAGGGTATAGCCCCCACCCTAGCTGCTTTCATGGCTGGCATTGAGTGTCTGCGGCTTTTCCAGGCTAATGGTGCAACCTGTCTGGAGGATGGTGGCCCTCTTCTCACAGTTCCATTAGACAGTGACCCAGTGGGAACTCTACATGAGAAATCCAACTTCACATTTCCCTTCTGCACTGCGCTAGCAGAGGTTCTCTGTGAGAGCTCTGCTCCTGCGGAAGATTTCTGCCTGGACATTTGGGCATTTCCATGTATCCTCTGAAATCTAGGCAGAGGTTCCCAAACCTCACTTGTTTTCTGTGCACCCGAAGGCCCAACACCACATGGAAGCTGCCAAGACTTGGCGCTTGCACCCTCTGAAGCCACGACCCAAGCTGTACCTTGGCCCATTTCAGCCACAGCTAGGATGCAGGGTGCCAAGTCCCAAGCCTACATAGAGCAGCAGTGGGGCCTGGCCCACAAAACCATTTTTTCCTCCTAGGCCTCCAGGTCTGTGATGGGAGGGGCTGCCATGAAGGTCTCTGACATGTCCTGGAGACATTTGCCCCATCATCCTGGCTATTAACATTTGGCTTCTGGTTACTCATGCAAATTTCTGCAGCTGGCTTGAATTCCTCCCCATAAATGGTTTTTTCTTTTCTACTACATGGTCAGGCTGCAAATTTTCCACATTTTTACACTCTGTTGCCCTTTTCTTTTTTTTGAGATGGAGTCTCACTCTGTCACCCAAGCTAGAGTGCAGTGGCGTGATCTCAGCTCACTGCAACCTCCACCTCCTGGGTTCAAGTGATTCACCTGAGCCTCCAGAGTAGTAGCTGGGATTACAGGCACCCACCACTATGCCTGGCTAATTTTTGTATTTTTCATAGAGACAGGGTTTCGCCATGTTGGCCAGGCTGGTCTCAAACCCCTGACCTCAAGTGATCTGCCTGCCTTGGCCTCCCAAAGTGCTGGCATTATAGGCGTGATCCTCTTTTAAAAATAAGTTCCAATTTCAAATTATCTCTTTGTGAATGTATAAGACTGAACACTTTCAAAATCAACCAGGTCACCTCTTGAATGCTTTGCTACTTAGAAATGTCTTCTGCCAGACGTCTTACATCATCTCTCTCAAGTTCAAAGTTTCACAGATCTCTAAGGCAGTGGCAAAATGCCAGCAGTCTCTTCGCTAAAGCATAGGAGGAGTGACCCTTTGCTCCAGTTCCCAAGAAGTTCCTCATCGCCATCTGAGACCACCTCAGCCTGGACTTCAGTGTCCACATCATTATCAGTATTTTGGTCAAAACCATTCAACAAGTCTCTAGGAAGTTTCAAACTTTCTTACATCTTCCTGTCTTCCTTTGAGCCCTCCAAACTGTTCCAACATCTGCCTGTTACCCAGTCCCAAAGTCGCTTCCAAATTTTCAAGTATCTTTATAGCAGTGCCCCAAACTCTTGGTACCAATTCACTGTATTAGTCTGTTCTCACACACTGCTATAAAGAATATTACCCAAGACTGGGTAATTTATAAAGGAAAAAGGTTTAATTGACTCACAGTTCCACATGGCTGGGGAGGCCTCAGGACTTATAATCATGGTGGAAGGTGAAGAGAAAACAAGGACCTTCTTCGCATAGCAGCAGGAGAGAGAAGAGTGAGCAGGGGAAATGCCAGATGTTTATAAAACCATCAGATCTCTTGAGAACTTCCTCACGATCACAAGAACAGCATGGGGAAGATTGCCCCCATGATCCAATCACCTCCCATTGGGTTCCTCCCTTGACATGTGGGGATTATGGGGATTATAATTCAAGATGAGATTTAGGTGGGAACACAAAGCCTAACCATATCACTTGAATTCCAGAATGTTGGGATGAAAACTTCCCTTTCAGCAGAAGGCATATAGGAATGAGTTGACCTTGATACAATGATCAAGACAAGAAAGCTATTCCGGGCCAGTGGAACAGGGAAGATACACATTTAGTCTCACTCAAAGGGAAGATAAGAAAATCTACTAAAATAAGCTTCTATCAGGGATCTGAGGTGCAACTGTGCCAATATATAGGACATAGTATATCAACATGTATAGGAGATGAGCCAGATAAACTGGAGCAGGTAGAAACGGGAGACATGAAGCTTCACCTCCTTTGGCTTTCAGCTTATTAGTATTATGCAGCTGGACTAGATAAACTCTTACATTCTTTCCAATTCCAACATTATATTTATAAGGTGGAGGAAGACATTTTAATAATATTATAAAGTGTCTACTATGTGCCAGGTACTTTCATACACTATCTCACATTATCCTCACAACTTCGTGAGGTTAAGTATTACTCTACCCTAATAGTATGGCTAAGGTTTAGAGGCATTAATAACTTACCCATGATTACATAGCTAGTAAATGGATAAGCCAAAAGTCAAACACAAATTTGTCTGATACCTAAATCCTTAATCTTTCCAATCACGATGGTGTTTTCTAAGATGTGATAAGAAATAATGCGGAGGAAATTTCCGTTTCAGCCAGTGGTTGAGTGAAGGCAATGAGTAGCATCTGGCGGAAAAAGGGAATCATGCAAGGATGAGTCTTTACTTACATACATAAAGGTTCTTAGTAAATATTAATACAAGTTCATAAATAGTATTGTGTTTGTGGCATTGCATTTGAGGGAGGCACTGGTAAATGCTGGGTATTCTAAATATGAATAAAATGTTATCTCTGTTTTAAAAGAAGTCTCAATCTAATATAATCAATTCTACTAACCAATTTTATAGTACAATATTTGATCTGAACAAAATGTTTTGAGAGCTGTGGACCGACGCTCAATCCCTTTCTAATCTGCAGAAGCTGGAAAGCTAACAAGTGACATTTACCAGAATCCCTTTCAGTTAGCATTCCTGCCATGATTTGGTTCAATACATCCTGTGAGAAATGAATTCAGAACCGAGTCATGTCAGGAGAGAGGAAAGATGCATGGACTCTAATTTGCTATGTGGATTGGCAGAGGTGATTTGTATGATTCTGGAGCAAGTAGTTTCCTATAAGAGCAGCAGCAGAAGAGGTAGTAAGTTGTGTGGAGAGCAAAAATGGCAGCAGAATCCTACAGCAATGGTGGCAGGAGCTATTCTTTTCTCTTTCTTTCGAGACAGGGTTTCACTCTGTGGCTCAGGCTGGAGTACAGTATTACAATCATGGCGCACTGTAACTTCAACCTCCCAGGCTCAAGTGGTCCTTACACCTCAGCCACGGGAGTAGCTTGGATGACAGGTGTGCCCCAACACTCCTGCCTTTTTTTTTCTTTTTTTTTTTAGAGATGGGGTCTCACTATGTTGCCCAGACTGGTCTCAAACTCCTGTGCTCAAGCGGTCCTCCTGCCTCAGCCTCCCAAAGTTTTGGGATTACAGGTGTAAGCCACTGTGCCAGTCCAGTGGGAGATTTTCTAATCATGGTAGAGAGTTGTGAGTGGTGGAAGTTTTTCCAAGGAGTTGGACCTACAGCTTTGCTCCTCTAGTCCTTTCAGTAGTTTTGTACACACTCAATTCTTTGCTTTAAATCCCTTTATGCTTAAACTTGACCAGATTCTCTGTTATGCAACTGAACATGGATTGATGCAGAAATAAGAAAAGTTGTAAGCAATAAACTTTCCAGTTGTATCTGAAGGCAGTGAGGAGCTTGTTACTATTAGAGAAAACTTGGCCAGGTATGGTGGCTCACGCCTGTAATCCCAGCACTTTGGGAGGCCAGGCAGGTGGACTATATGAGGTCAGGAGTTTAAGACCAGCCTGACCAACATGGCAAAACCCCATCTCTACTAAAAATACAAAAATTAGCTGGGCATGGTGGCGTGCGCCTGTAATCCCAGCTACTTGGGAGGCTGAGGCAGGAGAATCGCTTGAACCCAGAAGGCAGAGGTTGCAGTGATGGAATGAAGTGTTTATTAAAGTCAAGGCTTTGGGGCTGGGTGAAGTGGTTCACATCTGTAGTCCAGGGCTTTGGGAAGCTGAGGTGGGAGAAGTGCTTGAGGCCAGGAGTTTGAGACCATCTTGGGCAACATAGTGAGACCCCCATCTGCACAAAAAAATAATAATAGGCCTGGTGTGGTGGCTCATGCCTGCAATCCCAGCACTTTGGGAGGCCGAGACAGGTGGATTGCTTGAGACCAGGAGTTCAAGACCAGCTGGCCAACATGGTGAAACCCCATCTCTACTGAAAATAGAAAAATTAGCTGGGCATGGTGGCATGCGCCTGTAATACCAGCTGCTTGGGAGGTTGAGGCAGGAAAATTGCTTGAACCCAGAAGGCAGAGGTTGCAGTGAGCTGAGATTGTGCCAATGCATTCCAGTCTGGGCGACAGAGCAAGACTCTGTCTCAAAACAATAATAATAATAAAATAGCCAGGTGTGGTGGCATGTGCCTATAGTCTTAGCTACTTAGGAGGCTGAGGTAAGAGAATCGCTTAAGCACAGGACATGAAGGCTGCAGTGAGCTATGACCACACCAGTGCTCTCTAGCCTGGGTGACAGAGCAAGACTACATCTGAAAAAAACAAAAAACAATTATTTTTTTTTTAACATTTGAAAAGGAAAAGGCAAGGTTTTGGTGGACCAACTGGCTGCTGGGAGGGACTATTATGGAAGGTACAAGGAATATAAGGGCAGGGGTTGTGCTGCTTGCTTCTAACTATGCTAGAAAAGTTGAAGAAAATTATAGGCCCAAGATTTCTAATTTTTAACTCAGCACTTCAGAAAACCAGGGATTTTCCATGATTGCCCTAAAAAATCCCTTAAAGCCACAAGTCTAAAACACCAAAAATTAGAAGCAGAATCTGATTCAGTAGAATGCTGAATTATGACCAAAGTAGAATTAATGATTTTACTTGATCTCTGATGTGGAAGTTAGGGCAGTGACTGAAAAAGAGTAGGACTATGAAAATGGTATCCTATGCTCCCCAAATCTATTGAATGTCCCATGCCTACAGAAGCAGCCTGTTTACTCCTCTGATGAGGCTGGTCTTGCCTTTGTTGAAAACTGTATTAGTCCATTCTCATGCTGCTATAACGACATACCCGAGACTAGGTAATTTATAAAGAAAAGAGGTTTAATTGACTCACAGTTCTGCAGGGCTGGGGACCTCTCAGGAAACTTACAGTCATGGTGGAAGGGGAAGCAAACACATCCTTCTTCACAGGCAGCAGGAGAGAGAAGAATGAGAGCCAAGTGAAAGGAGAAGCCCCTTATAAAACCATCCGATCTCATGAGAATTTACTATCACAAGAACAGCATGGAGGAAACTGCTCCCATGATTCAATTATCTCCAACTGGTCCCTACAATTCAAGATGAGATATGGGTGGGGACACAGAAAAGCCATATCAAAAACCATATTGTGATCCTTCAGTAATCAGTCTCCAAGAAGGCCCCAGTGATCTCCACTTTCTAGTATTAAATGCCCTTATGTAGCCTCCTCCAATACTCAATGGCGTTGACCTGTGTAACCTATAGAGTATTGCAGACATGATGTTGTATGACTTCTGAGGCTAGGTCATAAAAGATACTGTCATTTCTGCCTTAGATCTAGAGAAAGCCAGATGCCATGTTGTAAAGACACTACAGAGAAGTTCAAATGGCATGGAACTGAGGCCTGCTACCAAGACCCAGCACAAACTTGCCAAGTATGTGAGTGAACCATATTGAAAGCAGATCCTCCAACCCCAGTCAAGCCCCAGATGACATCTTCACACCAATGTTATGAGATGACCTGAGCCAGAATCACCCACCTAGGCCAATTCTAGATTCCTGACCTAAAGAAACTGTGAGATATTGCTTGTTATTTTCAGTTGCTAAATTTTGGGTAATGTGTCACACAATAATAGATAATAAAGGTCTCATCTTGCACAGGGATGGCAATTTTCCTCTTCTATATCCTATCTCCTATAACTAACTCCAGACCTGTACATTGAGTCAGATCCTCACATGCTGTAAGGCAGAGGTGCCCAGCCTGTTAGGACCAGGCTGCGTAGCAGGAGGTGAGTGGCAGGTGAGTGAGTGAAGCTTCATCTGTATTTATAGCCATTCCCCATTGCTTGTATGACCACCTGAACTCTGCCTCCTGTCAGATGAGCAGTGGCATTAGATTCTCACAGGAGCACAAACCCTATTGTGAACTGCACATGCGAGGGATCTAGGTTCCATGCTCCTTATGAGAATCTAATGCCTGATGATCTGTCACTGTCTAACATCACCCCCAGATGGGACCATCTAGTTGTAAGAAAACAAGCTCAGGGATTCCACTGATTCTACATTATGGTGAGTTGTATAATTATTGCCTTATATATTACAATGTAATAATAATAGAAATGAAGTGTACAATAAATGTAATGAGCTTGAATCATCCCACTCCCACCCCTCCCCACCAACCCCCCATACTGGTCCATGGAACCAGTCCCTGGTGCCAAATATGTTGGGGACTGCTGCTCTAAAGGACCAACAATAAAGTAAGTTTGGGAAGAGAAGGATTACATGCCAAAAGAATGGCAAGATTTTGCTAAACTGTATTGGCAAAAAGCTGGAGAATATATGTAGAAATACACTCTTGAAGATGCAGGATCAAGGAAAAAGGAACATAATTTTAGATTGGGCTGAATGTATTGATATGAGAACATTTATCTAAGATTCTGGTACTAGTTCAGGTAGCTTTAAGTGTTCTGGTTATGCTTAGTTGATTAATTAAAAACTAGACTCAACTGGTGACTGAAACCAAATAGGATTGAGTTGGCAATAATTTTTTTTGTTAAGACGGTCTCATTCTGTCACCCAGGTTGGAGTGCAGTGGCCGGTCTCAGTTTACTGCAACCTCTGCCTCTTGGGTTTGAGCAATTCTCCTGCCTCAGCCTCCCAAGCAGCTGGGATTACAGACATGCACCACTACACTCAGCTAATTTCTGTATTTTTAGTAGAGATGGGGTTTCTCCATGCTGTCCAGACTGGTCTCAAACTCCAAACCTCAGGTGATCTGCCCGCCTCGACCTCCCAAAGTGCTGGATTATAGGCATGAACCACTGCACCTGGCATGCCCCAATAAATTTTGTTTTAACTTTTATTTTAGATCTGGGGTACACGTGAGGTTTGTTATATAGGTACACTCATGTCACGGGTTTGTTGTTCAGATTATTTTGTCACCCGGATACTAAGCAAATAGTTATTTTTTCTGCTCATCTCCCTCCTCCCACCTTCCATCCTCAAGTAGGCCCCAGTGTCTGTTGTTCCTCTCTGTGTGTCCATGTGTTCTCATCATTTAGCTCTCACCTGTAAGTGGGAACATGCAGTATTTGGTTTTCTGTTCCTGCATTAGTTTACTAAGAATAATGGCCACCAGCTCCATCCATGTTCCTGCAAAAGACAGGATCTCATTCTTTTTTATGGCCACATACTATTCCATGGTGTATATGTACCACATTTTCTTTATCCAGTCTGTCATTGATGGGCATTTAGGTTGATTCCATGTCTTTGCTATTGTGAACAGTGCTGCAATGAATATTTGTGTGTATGTGTCTTTTGTTTGCCAGCAGGGAAGGAATGCTTTGCAAAGTTAGGATGTTGCCCTACAGCAGAGATTAGCAAATTATAGTCTGAGGGCAAATATGGCCTAAATCCTAGTTTTGGACAGTTTTTAAGAATTTTTTTTACACTTTTTAAGGGTTGTAACAATAACAACAAAAAAGGATACATGACAGACATCAATCACATGTGGTCTTTAAAGCTTGGAATATTTATTATCTGGTCCTTTACAGAAAAAAGTATGCCAACTCCTGTGCTACAGCAATGTGCTGTGAACCAGCAACCAACATAAAGCGCTGTTTTTCCCTTATCTATATCTGCTGGGAAACCCAGGCTTGAGACAAACACCGCCCACTATGATACCCACTGATGCACTCACAAAATGTTTCGCTTTCTATTTTCACAACTTTGAGCTTTGCCTATGTAGAACTCTTTATCCAAGGGAGACATGTGCTACCCAGAAAATCCAAGAATGGTTCCTCTTAACTGGAAGTTTGTTAACCAGCTGCAGATGCTGGCAATATGAAGATGGAATAGATAATGAAGGATGTTATAGTTTACAAGACCAGTTGTAGAAATAAAGATGTAGTAGCTACCCGTCTACTTTATTCTATCTATATAGGTTAAGCATTCCCACTGACTTGTTTTCGCTCCTCATTTATATGAAGTGTATTTGTTATTTAGCCAATGGTATTGTACTTACGTTTATTAATTTTGATAATTATACTATAATTATGTAAGACGTTGACATTAGGGGACGCTATGTGAAGGTATTTGTACTTTTCGGCAAGTCTAACTTTATTCATTTGAGATGGAATCTTGCTCCGTCTCCCAGGCTGGAGTGCAATGGTGTGGTCTCGGCTCACGGCAACCTCTGCCTCCTGGATTCAAGCAATTATCCTGCCTCAGCCTCCTGAGTAGCTGGGAGTAGCCCGTCTCCACACTTGGCTAATTTTTCTATTTTTAGTAGAGATGGGGTTTTGCCATGTTGGCCAGGTTGGTCTCAAACTCCTGACCTCAGGTGATCCGCCCGCCTCGGCCTCCCAAAGTGCTAAGATTACAGGCATGAGCCACCACACCCAGCCAGTCTACCTTTATTTCAAAATAAAAAGTTTAGGCTGGGCATGGTAGCTCACACCTACAATCATAGCACTTTGGGAGGCCAAGGTGGGAGGGCTGCTTGAAGCTAGGAGTTCATGACTGACCAGTCTTGAACACAGTGAGACCCCATCATACTGAGACCCCATCTCTATTAAATATATATATATATAAAGTTTTAAAATAAGCACAATTATGCAAACATAAATATGCAATTTAGAAACACATGAAGTGATGAAATTTTTGATGCAATGTGGCAATAAAAAATAAGATGCGCTAAAATAATGTTTGCTCCTTTTTTAGATGCAAATGACATTAAATAAATCTTACAAATTACACCACAGTTAATACCAGGAAATTTTCTTTATAACATTTTAAAAATACATATGTATTTAAAAATAGAGACAGGGTCTCACTGTGTTGCCCAAGCTAGTCTTAAACTCCTGGGCTCAAGCAATCCTACTGCTTCAGCTTCCCAAAGTGCTGGGATTACAGGTGTAAGTCGCTGTGCCCAGCCATGGACTTTTCTTCTATCACTTCTTTAATATTTCCTCCCTAAAATTATCTCATGTCTCTCTCTTTAGAACTATGAGATACTGGAATCCCTGCATTTGTTTTACATGTCTCTGAAATCACCCTCCACGATTATCTTTGTTCTTTCGGAGTAACTCTTTAGCTTACTGTTCCAGTTTTGCTAGCTTGCTCTTTATTGAAGAAGTCCATTCACTGTTTAGTCCACCTTTTACTTTTTAAATTATATTGTATTGTATTGTATTTATTTTTTGGAGACAAGGTCTCGCTCTATGTCCAGGCTGGAGTGCAATGGCATGATCTCAGCTCACTGCAACCTCTGCCTCCTGGGCTGAAGCCATCCTCCCACCTCAGACTCCTGAGTAGCTGGGACTGCAGGTGTGTACCACTACCCCTAGCTAATTTTTGTTATTTTTTGTGGAGATGAGGTTTCGCCATGTTTCCCAGGCTGGTCTCAAACTCATGAGCTCAAGTGATCCACCCACCTTGGCCTCCCAAAATGTTGGGATTACAGGCACGAGCCACCACGGGGGCATAATTTTTTTTAAATGGTAACAACCTATTTAACTGGTTCTTTTTCATCATTACAATAGTCTCTCCTATTCCTCTGGGGATATTCTGTATACAAACTAAATTTTAAAAAAATATGTGAGGTGCTTAGAAGAATGCCTGACACCACATCAGGATGCACTAATTATTAATAATTATCATTTCAAAGATCCTCCTCTGTTTACTCCGATAACTACTTGCTTTTTGTTTGTTGACTGGTGTCATGCTTTCATGATACTGGTCTTCCTTGGGCATTTGGTTGTTCCTTTTTTTTTTTCCTGGAGACGAAGTCTTGCTCTGTCACCCAGGCTGGAGTGCAGTGGCACCATCTCAGCTCACTGCAAGCTCTGCCTCCCAGGTTCACACCATTCTCCTGCCTCAGCCTTCCGAGTAGCTGGGACTACAGGCGCCCGCCACCACACCCGGCTAATTTTTTGTATTTTTAGTAGAGATGGGGTTTCACCATGTTAGCCAGGATGGTCTCGATCTCCTGACCTCGTGATCCACCCGCCTCGGCCTCCCAAAGTGCTGGGATTACAGGTGTGAGCCACCGCACCTGGCTAATTGATCCTTATTTTGTTCTCATCTTATTTCCTGTTCTCTGTGTATGATGCCACTTCTGTTTATCATAGTTTGCTCTAGTGATTGTGAGGGAAGGATAAAATGTAATCCTGGACAGGGTATGCCAGTAGCTAACATTCTGAGTGTGAAATGAGGCTTCCTTTCCTGGACACAGTGTAGCCATTGGGGTACTGCCTGGCTTATTGGCCCCAAGTTTCCAAAGTCACTGTACTAGGGGCAAATGTCATTCTGGGGTACCCTTGGTTTTGAAGAATGAATGAGGGAAGGAGCCAACCCAACCAGAGGTTTCAAAGTCCATTCCCCACAAGTTATCCTTTATAGTTGTTCTAGGACACTATGCCATCTCCACCCCTGCCTCCTACTCCCCATCTATCACTTCTGAGCCTGAATTATTACTCTGTCAATTTGATCCCATCTCCCTTCTTTCAGAGACTCCTCAAAATTCCAAGTCTGCTGGTAATTTGGGCTCTGATAATCTTTAATAATCTTGAGCAGGCTGAACGTGGTGGCTCAAATCTATAATTCCAGCATCGTAGGAGGCCGAGGCAGGATTCCTTGAGGCCAGAAATTCGAGACGAGCCTGGGCAAAATAGCAAGACCCTATCTCTACAAAAAATTGATAATTAGCTGAGCATCGTGATGTGCACGTATAGTCCTACTTGGGGGCTGAGGTGGGAAGATTACTTGAGGCCAAGAGTTTGAGGTGGCAGTGAGCTATGAAGGCATCATTGCACTCCAGCCTGGAGTGAGATCCTGCCTCTTAAAAAAAGAGGAGGGCTTTCGAAAAAAAAAAAAACAAAAAAAAAAATAGTGCCTTGGTCACCTGATAAATTCAGATTCATGGTTTAAGACTCAAATACAGCATTTCTCTCTATGAATTTGTCTTTGACTCACACTTCCTTCATCATGTTTCTCTGAACTTACATAGGTCCTTGCATAAATCTTTATTGTTATTTACAAATGTATGTCCCTGTACCCCATTAAACTGTGAATAAATTAACAAATGAAAGAAATGCTCTCCATAGGTCTATTAGTAATACTAGCATATCCACCAGATTATTTTCTTCAGACAGTGTTGTTGAGACGTAACTTCTACTCTGTGTGCTTTTAAAAATATGAACTAAAACTTGGAATTTATTATCACAAACCAAGAATGAAAAATATTTAACTATCCCTATCTATTAAGAAAATTGATTAGGATGAACAATCCTAGGAAAAAGTTGGAATGAAGGTAACTTACGCTACAACAGAAAACAAACTTTTTTTTTTTTTCTCTTTTGAGATGGAGTCTTGCTTTGTTGCCCAGGCTGCAGTACAGTGGTATCATCTCTGCTCACTGCAACCTCTGCCTCCTGGGCTGAAGCCAT
>NW_012110031.1:713125-719890 GCF_000951045.1 Mandrillus leucophaeus | reverse complement strand
TGCAGCCAGTGACAGACTCTGAAGCTAAGCTCCACCTGATTCCTGACGTTTAGAAACTGAGGTAATAAATGTTGACGTTTTAAGCCACTACGTTTTGGAGCAATTTATTAAGCAATAGGTAACTAACACATAGCCTTAGTTTCTTCATCTCTAAAATGGGGTTGATAGCTTACCTCACAGAGTTGTTATCATGATTAAATGAAATACATATATAAAGCATCTGGCATCCAATATGTGATCAAAAAAAAAAAACAAAAAACAAAAAACCAAAAAAAGGTAAATATTATTAAGTCTACCAAAAATTTCTACCAGGCAATATTGCGTTATAACATTGTTAGTCTTAAAATAATGATTTTAAATAATGCTGTAACATTTTTTATAGGGATTTTACATGTATTACATTATTTGATTCTCAGAGCAGGGCCGTAAAACACAGAATAACATATTATTCCTCTTAAAAGAGATGAAGAAACTGAGGGTCAGAGAATTCAAGTGACTTGAACAAGGGTCCACACGAGAAAGTGTCAGAGCTCAGAGTCAAACCTAGTCCTTTTCCCACCACTAACATATCGATACTAAACATCTATTAATGAACTATTAGGCAACAGGCATTATTCTAGGCCCTGAGAATACAGAGGTGGATAAGTAAGTCAAGGTTCCCGCCCTCACAGATCTTACATCCCCTGTTCTACTCTATAAAATTGGAAATAACAATTTAAACTTTTCATTAAACATTTCTTTAGTCTGAATTAGCATGTTTTAAAATATTTTATGACTTGGAAATGCTACATTAACTTTGTCCAGATTCCTAAGTCCATTTCACTGGCAGTGATGTAATACAAGGCAGAGGCATGGTTGTATGTTTCAGTGTTTGACTGGCTAACTACCAAGTAAATGCTCCATACATACACCAAACAATTGTTCATTGATGTTCACAATAGTTTGTGTCTTGAACTTCAAGCCTTAACAAAGGTTTGATAAGCACTATTTATCTCTCATGTTCTTGCATAAAGTTTAGTTGGTGAAATTCTGCCTTTTTTCCTAGAGTACAAAATTAAGCAGAAATAGAATAGGTAGAGTTCAGGGGTGCTGCACTATTTAGGAATTGCTGGAATTACTTGATGCATACAGGAAAAATGTGAGAACTTCATAACTGGTAGTCAGTCTATTGTGAAAAAATTATTGTAGTGGGACTCAAAACAGACTAGAGTTCTATATTATATTTGACTGGATACTGAGGCCTGAGAGCAGCTCATTTTCTAAAATAAGTACACAGTATGACTGTCAGAAATGGTTTTTTTTTTTTTTTTTTTTGCCCCCAAAGTCTTTTTCTGAAAAGGAATGTTGGCTAGTTCTTCAACATAAATGAGATTAAAAAAGAAAATGAAAAGGGATGTCGGCTTAGTTCCTGATGACAGCTGAGTAGTCAAATTATGGTGCTTTGATATACCATAAATATTTTAAAAAGCTGGGATGGGTATTTGCAAAGTGAAATTTCTGTTAAGGTACATGTATTCTACAGTCATCTTCACTCCTGCCTTTCAAAACAGGCAGTTGGTGGAGGGGAAAAAAAGGTGCATAAATGTTACTGAATGAACCTGGGAAAATCCGTCAAGAATTCCAAAAACTTGAGACTTTGACAATATACCATTTTTTACTTCTTAGAATGTAAGAAGTGATGTCTAACCTTTACATTTGTACATCTAAGAATAGCAAAAACAACACTTTGCATTTTAAAGGCCTCCTGTAAAAGTCCCAAAGTGCTTCTGGAAGGTTAGGTGATTCTTCCATAGCTATAAAATGGCTGTATAATCTACTCCAGAATTAATTGCCTAACAACTAGGAAGTGCTCTGGAAATGGACATCCAGAGTGATCCTTATTGTTTTAGTAGCACTGAGAAAAGCCTTGAAATAAAATCTTATTCTGTTATTCCAAGCTTACTCAGTGCTATATTATTCAGATCAGGGTTCCTTACACACTTTGGGCAGGATGACAGGGGCTACACGAAGTCGAAATCATATGATCCAAAGTGATTCAAGTTGGAGGGAATTTAAAAATTAAAAAAATAATTCCAACAGTGAAATTCCTAAGGGTGAGTCTTTGCTCTACCCATTAAGAATTCTGGGTTCCTCTTCCCAAAAGAACAGAAGAGTGGGGAAAGATTTGTGACAGCCAAAAGGACACGGTGGTAGCAAGCCAACTTGAAGAGTTACTAGAGGTGGCTTAGCAAATATTCATGCCTTCACTCAACTAAAACGAAAACAAAACAAGTCAAATTCGGGCATTTTTTATAGATCACAGGCTTTTGTTTGATCAATGCACTACACTTCTTTACAACAAAAGGTAATGACAATGAAATTTTGCATGTTCCCAAATTTGGGTAGTTGTCCAATTTAACAGTCTCAAGGAGCCTAACATGGTGCTATGTGGGATGAAAAGAGGTTCAAAGTATGATCCCTGTCTTAATATTAAGATACAGAATCTTCCAATTAATATGTGTATTTTCTAAAGTGGGGTCCTTAAACTGCTGGATCTCCTCAGAAGTGTTTTGAGGGTCCCAATATCATCAAAGTTTTGAGCTTCTCAAAAGAAAGGGTATATGATACTAACAGGTCTAAAATACTCATTACAATAGCTCTTCCCTCAATTCCCTCATACATTTGTAAATACTCCCTAGAGGAAATAACCTAACCCCCACCCATTCCCCGTGTTTGAGAACCACAGTGGCTTCCCAACACAGTTGAAATAAAATCCAAACTCTTTATACTGGCCTATAAGACCCTGAGTGCCCTGCATCCTTCCTACCTACTGACAATTTCTATGACGCATTCCTCAGACATACCTCACTCTTTTCTGCATCAGGGTATTTGTACTTGCTTTCTTTCCCTCTGGAATATTCTTTCCCCAATCTTCATTTGATTGGCTCCTTCTTATTACTGAGGTCTCAGCTCAAATCTCATTTCCTTGGAAAGACCTTCTTAGATCACTCGCAGTTAAGACCCTGCTTCATTTACTCTTTTGAAAAAATTTCCTTGTAGCACTTACTACAGTCTCTCTCTCCCACTAGAATGTAAATTCTTTGAGAGCAAACACATCTTTTTTGTTTCTTGGCGTTGCTATAGATAGATTTAGTCTAAGTTTGATATTTCTTTCAGCATGCCTGAAATTTTAGCAAGTTAGAGACAAATGTAGGCACTCAGATTACCACATGAGGCCTCTGCCCTCTTCGTTGTATTGTGGCTTTAACCACTAGCTGGGCAGCTAGAGTGGCATTATTCTTGCTCTCAGATACACAGGACACTTATCTCTTCCTTAAGAGTGAGGAAATATATTTTTTTAAAGTCCCCATACTATTGCCCTTGCTTTTCTCTGGTTTGTATTGAATCACATACTATTCCTGGACCAATTCTGTGGTCAGAGTAATACTATACCTTCAGCAGGCTTTTATCCAGGTTTCTCAACAATTTTTCTAAGGGCAATTGCATTACACTCACCAGTGTCTTTCAAACAGTGGTCCATAACCTGAGAATGGATTAGGAAATTAAGTCTTGGGTTATAACCATTACTGAAAAAATTAACTAGACTATAAAATTTGAAACTGCATAAAATATATGACAAGTTAGTACTGTTTCATGAAACTTTGGTGTATACACACAAACACACCTGGATCACAAGAATAAAATCTACTTGTGGACTGACGTCAAAAAAAGTTTGAAAGCTACCATCTTAGACAAAACAAGTTGACTCCTAAAACTGGAGTAGGGTCAGCTTCTGATTATGTAGGGAAAGAATGGATACCTGAAGTAAAATCAGAGTATGATTTAGAAGAGGAAAATACATGCTGGGGAGATAGCCCACAATTTCCACTACAGCCTGCTTGACACTTTAGTTACTGGATTCCAATACAGTCATAACCAAACATTTTCATTTCCCCTCCAATGTCTTCTAAATTTCAAAGTATTTACCCATTCCAAAAAAGCACTTCATTCTTTCCATCCAACAAGTATCCATGATGGAGAAACTCACATTTTATCATTTGGTTGGTGGAAAGTGTACATCTTATCACCCTAATCTTTACTTATGTTTAAATTTTGATCTTATGTGACAGGAACTTTAGAACTCAGTCCATTTATTTATTTATTTATTTATTTATTTATTTATTTATTTATTTGAGACAGGGTCTCAGTCACCCAGTCTGGAGTGCAGTGATGCAATCACAGCTCATTGCATTCTCTATCTCTTGGGCTCAAGTGACTCTCCTGCCTCACCTCCTGAGTTGCTAGAATCACAGGCATGCATCACCACTCCTCACTAATTTTTTTATTTTTGTCGAGACAAGGTCTAGCCATGTTGCCCAGGCTGGTCTTGAACTCCTGGGCTCAAGCAATCTTCCCATCTCAGCCTCCTGAATAGCTAGGACTACAGGTGCAAGCCACCATGCTCAGTTAATTACCATTTTCTTTTTTTTTTTTTTTTAGAGATCGGGTCTTGCTATGTTGCCCAGGCTGATCTTGAATTATTTCTGGCCTCAAAGAATCCTCCTTTGGCCTCTCAAAATGTTGGAATTACAGATGTGAACAACCATGCCAAGCTGAAAGCTCATTCTAGTTCAAAACCTTTCACTTAAGAAACTAAGGCCTAGAGAGAAGAGTGAACTTACTTAAAACAGTTAATTAGTAGCAGAACACGTCTCTTGACACCCACTTAAGAATTCTTTCCATTGTACTAATTAACAGTATACTTATGCCAACTTTTAAAAACAAAGGTAAACAAACATGTAAGTTCCAGAGGCAACTAGGTTTACATAGCTGACAAATTCTTTCAAGAACTGTAGGTGACTTATATTTGGGGCAGCAAAGCTGCATTTTTAAGGCAACAGGTGAATTTATTAAAGAAATGCTGCTGGCTGGTAGCTCATGCCTGTAATCCCAACACTTGAAAAGTCTGAGGCAGGAGAATGGCTTGAGGCTAGGAGTTCCAGGCCAGTCTAGGTGACATACCAAGACCTAGTCTCTGAAAAAATAATTTTAAAAAAGCTGGGCATGGTGGTGCATACCTGCAGTCCTAGCTGCTCAGAAGGCTGAGGTGGGAGGATACTTTGAGCCCAGGAGTGAGTGAGGTTACAGTGAGCTATGATTATGCCACTGTACTGTAGCTGGGATGTAAAAAAACAAATATTGCTTTTGAAGTGTCTGAAAACCAAAGACTTGTTACTGCCTTATCTATTTAAGAGAGGTTAAGGCAACCGGCATGCATCACCACACACAGCTAACTTTTGTATTTTTTTGTAGAGATGGCACTTTGCCATGTGGCCTAGGCTGGTCTCGAACCTGTGAGCTCAAGTGATCTGCCCATGTTGGCTTCCTAAAATGCTGAGATTACAGGCGTGAGCCACTGCACTGGGCCAAAGTTAATTTTCGTAATGTTACATATAGTAGGAATTGTATTTTACCTTAATACTTCACTTTTTAAGCTAGGAAACTCAATTCACTGTTTACTTTTTATATTATTAGAAATTTACTAAGATTTATGAATGATCCATCATAGCTACAAAGAGCTTATGGTGTATTTTTGTATGTGTGGTGATAGGGCAAGACTAACTTATGAAATAATTATAATTAAGAAATCAAGGCAATTTCAATTATCGTAAATATAGGGATTAAAAGTGGGAAAGTCCTTTTGGGTTGGACACATCAGGGGAATTTTACTGTTTTATGCATCAGTTGGAAGAGTAGCTATCATGTGAGGGTGCCATGAGAATATAATTTAGTCCCCAAATAGCTCTTCCATTTATTAAATGGAATGATATTCATTTCTTCCTCTAAGAGTTGTTCTCTCTTTTGTGTAAAAGGGTTTGTTAGACGTTTCCCTCCAGCTCCAGAGAATGTTTCGCTATTAGTCTCAGGGACATTACCGTGGTAGAAGGGTAACCAAAGGGCTTTGGAAGTATGGAAGGAAATGAGGCTGGCAGTGCTTGTTACTTGGTTTCCTTTGGTTTTATTTAGAGAATAAGCAGCCAATTCTGAAGGGCAGGTAGGGTTTAAATAAAAAGGAAAAGAATCCTCTTTTTGGGATTCATTCACGGTAACTACATTTAGGTTAGGGTAATCTAGAACTAGCTGCTATCTGGAACTCAACTTGTCTGTTGTCCACCAGACCCACCTTCAGGTGCTAAAAGTCCATTCTCACTAGCCATGCATGTATCCATAATTTAGTCCTGATACATTACAGATGAGGTGAACAGTTGGCATCAAGAACCAAGATGGGTAGGGTCAGCATTAAAAAGGTCTAGTAGCAGACAGCAGGGTCCCAGATAATGGACATGGACTTAAATGCAGGAATCTAGACTCTCCAAGGAGATTAGGGAAAAGAACTGGAAAACAAGAATGGTTTATATTTTAAGAGGCTGACATCTTGGACAAATAATCTAATCAATGACTCAAAGTCAGCAATCACAGGAGTCTAGTTACCAGGCTCGAGGTACATGCTGGACAGATATTAAGGCACTGTACATCCTTCTCAAACCAGGGTATAATTTTGGGACTAATAAATAAAAAGCATTGCATATACAAGAAATTATGATACATCTTCTAAGGAATTAGTAGTTGACAGCAATTTACTCTATATTTTACATGAAAATAAGCAGTCAGGCCGGGCGCGGTGGCTCAAACCTGTAATCCCAACACTTTGGGAGGCCGAGACGGGCGGATCACGAGGTCAGGAGATCGAGACCATCCTGGCTAACACGGTGAAACCCCGTCTCT
>NW_012110031.1:685268-712675 GCF_000951045.1 Mandrillus leucophaeus | reverse complement strand
AAAAAAAAAAAAAAAAAAAAAAAAAAAAGAAAATAAGCAGTCATATTTTAAATTAGACAGTCAATTTTGGGTGAATTTAGAAGTACACGCAAAACTTCAAAGAAATGTCCAGATTCTAGTAGGGAGTTTCAGGCTGTACTTTCAAGTCACTGTTTGAGTCTTAGAAAAGTTCAGAAGGCAGTGATGGGAAAAAGCACTGTCTTTGGGAGAGACTTATTTTAAACTAAATTCTGCTAATTACTTATGACCTAGGGCAAGTCCAAAAATGACTGAATCCCATGAGATTGTTGTAAAGATTATAGATAAATACAAAGCAACCATCAAAGTGCCTGACAGGCTGGGAGCAGTGGCTCACGCCTGTAATCCCAGCACTTTAGGAGACCTAGGTGGGCAGATCACCTGAGGTCAGGAGTTCAAGATCAGCCTGGCCAACATGGTGAAACCCTGTCACTAATAAAAATACAAAAATTAGGCCAGGTGTGGTGGCTTATGCCTGCAATTTTAGCACTTTGGGAGGCCGAGGTGGGTGGATCACCTGAGGTCAAGATTCGGGACCAGCCTGGCCAACATGGAGAAATCATGTTGGAGAAACCGTCTCTACTAAAAATACAAAAATTAGCCAGGTGTGGTGGCATGCGCCTGTTAATTCCAGCTTCTCGGGAAGTTGAGGCAGGAGAATCTCTTGAACCTGGTGGAGGGGCGGGGTGGGGTGGATGGAGATGGAGGTTGCAGTGAGCCAAGATCACGCCACTTCACTCCAGCATGGGGGAAAGAGTGAAACTCTGTATCAAAACAAACAAACAAACAAAAATTAGCTGGGGTGGGGGTAGGGGTGGGACATGCTTGTAATCCCAGCTACTAGGGAGGCTGAGGCACGAGAATTGGTTGAACCCGGGAGGCAGAGGTTACAGTGAGCCGAGATCGTGCCACTGTACTCCAGCATGGGTGACAGAGCAAGACTCTGTCTCGAAAAAATAAATAAATAAAATAAAATAAAGTTCCTCACAGATAAATAAGTGCTTAATAAGGCAACAAGGGGGAAAAACCTGGGCTAGAAGTGTGTAATCTTGTTGCCTTGGATCAGGAAATGCCCCATGGTCTGGTAAACTGCTGAGTCTCCAGGGAATAAACATTCAGATTACAAGTGTGAAGTGTAGATTCAAGTTTAACTGGAACATGGTTGGATGTGGCACAGAACTAATATATGCTGTACACCTATCCTGATCATCTACTGTTAAGAGCTTTACATTTATACACTCACATTTAATCTTCATAACAACCCTTCAAAGGAGGCATAATTGTAATTTTATAGATGAAACAACTGAGATTCAAGAAGTTCAGATTATTGTACATTGCAAAGTAAAGTAGGTACTTGAACCTAGTCATTTTACCACATTCTGCCTTAATGGTGGAGGGTGGTACCTCTACTCCCTAAAACAGAAGTTTCAACAAATGAGATTAAATAATGGTTATTCACAGTAGTTCTTGACTACAGGAGTAACATAAATATTTAACACTGAGTTGGTGAACTGTACTGCATGACGTGACATAGCAAAAGTAGCCCAGAGACAGGAAATTCAGTCAGGAATTTACAGTATTATAAAAACAAACTGATTTCTGGTCTAAGCATCTCTGACTACAGTAAAGTCTCATTAATTTATACTATATGTGGAATTTACAATAATCTATATAGGAACTGAGGAAAAAACCAAAGTATCTGAAAACGCTCTTCATACTTCATCCCCTCTCCTTCAATAGTTCAGCCTGAATCATAAAACTGTGACATTCCTTGATGACTTCTGCATAATGGTCACATTGAACTCCAGTTAATAGAATAAGTGAGCCAAAAAACCCAAAGGGTAGCAGTGCATACACCTGCTACCATAGCAATCAATGAATGTAGGAAATCCCCTCTTTCATTTTTTGTTGGTTCACTTTCACCAACATTTTTTTCCTTTACTGAGCATCTAATTTAGTAAAGCCTTTTTCCAGATAATGAAGATACAGATTTGGATGAGACTCCACAATGAAGATACAGATTTGGATGAGACTCGATAAGAGCTCAGTCTGAAAACATTGGGAACCATGAGACCATCAAGGAGTTCACAGTAGAGACAGACACAAACATTAAATACAAGTGTGAAAAAGGATCAAAATAGGAAGATACAGAGAATGAAAGTACCTACAAGTCAAAGTGTTGAAGCAATTAGGAGCCTATCAGAAAGTAAGACGGGGACAGAATCGTTTTTTGAGACCTGAAACCATAAAACAGTGTGATATATTTAGGGAATGGCAAGAAGTTCCATGGGATTGGAGAGCTGCAGGGTAGACAGGGAAAGACTGGTAGGGATTAGATCCTGAAGAGAGATGTTAAGGGACTGGGACTTCATCTTGTGGATCACTATTTCCCAGTTATGATCACGGAACCCTTTACAATTACAATGTAAAGAAATACCAATAACACAATATGTTTAAAATTTTTGATTCTTTAGCTTTCTTAAAATCTAAATAGTATAAAAAATTGAATTATTTTATTTAAAACCCCCAAATACCAGAGATGAAGTAAATCATCTTTTATTTTCATCTTACATTTGGTTATCATGAGACATGCAAACTCCTCCAATTTTAATGAGAACAGTGTTTTTGTGTCTTTTTATCACATATCCGCTTAATATTAGGTGTAATGTTGCTAAGTCGGATTCGCATATGAGGTGCAGCATCAAGTCTTTTCCTATATTTTGTTTTTGTTGCAGCGTAATACGAAAACCCCGTTTCACACAGGTGCATTGTAGCAAAAGGAAGAAGTATACGCACTGCACGCCTTGCAATGCTTGGGTATTCCTGAATTAGGCTACTCCAAAAATCATTTAGTGAAAGTTCACTGAAATTCTGTTTCACTTGAGAATCAGATGTTAAATCAATCAGGCTCTCATAGTCCCGTGCTACTAATGAAACTGGTTTAACAGTAACTGTAAATGGATTTCTAACCCAAGCATTATTATCATTTGTTACAGGAAAGTATTTTAACAGAGTAGAGCGCAAATCCCTTAGGTGCTGCACAATGGCACTGCAAATATCTTTATCAACTGTAGAATTAACTTCAGTCAAAAAATCACTGAGTGTGGGAAAACAATCAAAGTTTTCTTCTTCTACAGATGAGGCCCAAAATTCCAATTTTCTTAACAATGACGACATTTTATCAAATACTGTAAAAACAGTCACATTTTTTCCTTGCATTGACAAATTAACTTCATTTAATTTAGTAAAAATATCTGCAAGATACGCAAGTCTTAGCAGCCAAGACGAATTTGTTAAACAATCAGATAGTCGAAAAGCAGAATCCATGAAAACCAAAAGTTCACGACGAAGTTCAAAAAGTCTTACAAGAACTTTACCTCGAGAAAGCCACCTCACCTCTGTATTTAGAAGAAGTGCTGTGTGCTGAGCACCCATTTCCTCACATAAAATTTTTAATAGTCTGGATTGATGTGGTCGAGCTTTAATATAATTGATGATTTGTACTGCCTGGTCTAGCACATTTTTTAGAGATGTAGGCATTATTTTAACTGCTAGTGCATGTCTATATAATAGGCAGTGACTACTGGTGCTTTCGGGAGCCACATATTTTATTAAGGTGACAGCCTCGGCAATTTTCCCATCCATTGCCCTAGAAGCATCACTACAAACATCAACACATTTTTCCCATTCAATTTCATGTTTCTGCATAAAACTGTTGACACAGTTGAATATTTCTTCACCGGTAGCATTACTTTGCAAAGATTCACACAGGAGTAGGTCTTCCTCAATAGACTTATTAAACCTATAACGAACAAACACAAGCAGCACAGCAAGTCCTGAAACATCAGCTGATTCATCTAGTTGCAGTGAAAACCCATCACAAATTTTCAGTCTACAAACAAGCTCTTCTTCAATGTCAGCAGCTAGATCCTTAATTCGACGTGCAACAGTACTGTTTGATAGCTGTACTGCATCTATCTTTTTACTATATTGTTCATCAAACATCCGCATCACTACATCTTTTGCACAAGGTTTGATAAGCAATTCTCCAATAGTATGAGCCTCTCCACTCAATGCTATATGGTAACTTACATTGTATGATGCTTCTGTAGCACTTTCATTATCTGTATTCACAATTTTAGGTGTTGGGGGTTTATTATTTTCAGGTGAATCAAGATGTTGCTTGAAAAAGCTTATGTCTTTGTCTTTATATGCAGCATGTTTAGTTTCCAAATGTCTTCGAAGCTTACTAGGGGCTAAAGAGCTATTCGATAAAATTTTCTTACATAATACACACTGAGCATGAGGTGCATCTCTATTCCCGAAGTAAGTAAATCCAAAAGACAAATAACTTTCATCATATTTTCTTCTTTTTGGTTTTTTACTAAATGTTATTTTGTTGGAATTGGATATAAATTTGATCCTGGAAAGCTCACCTTCTGATTTTTTAGAAACTGAAGGTTGCAGCTGTTTATCTTCACTTTGTAATATCCCAACCTTCTGATCATTTGATTCAGACACAATCTGATAACAGAAAGATTCCACTTCTTGTTTAAGACTTCCTTGTTTCAGCAACAGATCCATGGGCAATGAGTTTGTGGTACAAAACATGGTTAATTTAGAACAGACATTGAGTATCGCAAATGTGATGAAACTTTAAGACAGGATACAAAGAAGACGAGCAATCATCAAAGAGATGATATACAGCAACACATCAGTTAATTTCTAAATGCTGCCTATCCATCAATGCGCAGATGGAACATCATACGTTCATGTATCAGGTGATCTCTCATGCGACTTCCTGGTGCTCTCAGGTATGGTACACCTTTTCTTAAAGGTAGATTATCACATAAAAATAAAAGCTATAGAAATGAGTTTAGTAATCTCATATTTAAACATATTAAAATCAACCATAAAGAAAAACTACTATTAGCTTCAATCTTTTTCTCAAAACATTTATTAACTTAGAGAATATTAATATTCTATAAAACATAATTTGGGAATCATTGAGCCAAGAAATTATTAAGAGTTGTTATACATACTTTTAAGAAAGGGACCTTGAAGAATACGTCCCATGGCAAGGGTTGGCAGGCTTTTTTTGTAAAGGGCCATATAGTCTCTGTTGCAACTACTCAACTGTGTAGTTGTAACATGACAGCAGCCATAGACAATACATGAAAGAACGGGCACGGGTGTGTTCCAATAAAACTTTACGTACAAAACCAGACAGCATGGGCCACAATTTATCAGCCCTGTCTCATGGTATGTAGTATTGTGAAATCTCTTTTAGCTTTCGATGCCTACTGCCATTAGATGTATTAGTTGTTGATACTATTATGTATCTGAAGTCCCTTCAGGGTTAGCAACAATTCTGAAGAAGTGAATTAAATACACAGACAGTTCCAAGTTTTACGAGATACATAAACATAATTCTACTGTATCCTAAATGCTATGTTAACAACGAAGAATAAATTGTATATCAAAAGTTAGGTACTGTTTCTCTGGACTTAAATTATATAAATGTTTATATTATCCAAATTAAGACTCAATGAAAGTAACGTATATTTTTACAAATTACTCTGCATTCTATTTATACAACAGGTGAAGACTTAACTGGGATCTAAAAAAAATAAACTCTCATTTAAGAGGTTTATTTTTCATATAATAAAACAAATCAAAATTAAAAGAATAATGCAATCTAAGGATTGCTAAAGAATACTGTTCACTCTATAAATTAAGGCATACAAATTATGTCTATCCAAGTATAGCTACTTTTGATTTAAACTATAACCTGGCTATAGAGTAAATTTTGTATTCTCATGTTAGATCCTGAGTCAAAATGGTTCTCCTATTAAGGGGTAGAAGGTAAGATACCTGAAATAAGGTGTTCTCCTTTCTGTAATCCCTCTCTCCACCTTGGCAGCTTGAAATGCACTCTTCAAAAGAATAAAATTAAGGAATGGGGTGGGAAGGGGAGTAACCAAAAGCCTATAACGAGAAAAATTACAATTAGACACAGTAATAAGAACTAACTATAAACCCGTAAGAAGGGTTTATTCTTTCTGGATCTAAGCAGTGTGAATGATTCTTTACTGCAATGCAGATCTTGGACTGAGAGAAGATGCTTAGCATAGTAAAAATTCTAACATTTTCATCCTGTTCAATATGCTGGCAATTTGGCTGCTTTGAGATGTTCCCCCACCTACTGACTTCATAGAAACACGTTAACAACAACAACAACAACAACAACACACTTTCAAGAACTTAAAACTAAATCTAATTTTTAAAAGTACAGCCTCATGAATGTCTCTAAAACTAGGCCTTGAATCTAAAATGGAATTATACATAGAACTATTACATGAAACAATCCTTTCACTACAATCATTTTTAGCCCCCCAATAACCAATCTCCTCAGGTAAACAATGTTTAATGAGAGATGATTTTTTACTGTATGCCAATTACTGCTAAAACCCTCATATAGACTATCTCATCGATGAAGAGACAAGGACTATTAATAACCCCATTTTAGAGGTAGATACACCCAGGTTAACATATTTCGCTACACCTCTTGTAAGTGAAAAACCAAGTTCAGAGCCCAAGAAGTGTGACTGCATAGCCCATGTGTCTAGCCATTACTTGTGTGTTCCTGAATACTTTTAATTCCCCAACTACTAACAAATCTGGTTACTAGGAGTTGGGCTATGCAGAGAAACAAATGAACAATGGGTTACAACTGCCAGAAAGTCGAGGGTCTCATACTAGCAACAGCAGAAAGCCCTACTTCTTATTGGGAGCAAAAAAGCAGATTCTCCTTCCACAGGCTCCATTTGGATTTTGCAACGGGGAACTTTGTGGAGCTGCTGGTTCACGTAAAAGATTAGGATCCCTCTCCCTCGTTGCCAGAGAAAGACACAGACAAGTAGGAAGCTTTTGTTTTCAGAAAGGAGGTCCTCATCGCCACCTCTTCAAAGGTGTTTCCCCGAATTGCTCGAGGACAAAGAATCTACTCTGAGAGTAAAGTTTCCTTTCCACTCCCTGAAGAGCGCGGAAAACTTCCGTAATCTCCCTCTGGGCAAACTGACAGGTATCACAATCCTTTCTCCCCTACCCTCGGGCGGTTCCGGCTGGGAACAATACCCTTAGGGCAGGAGGGCAGGATCTGAGGGCAGGATCTGAGTGCAGGCCAGCCAGAAAGGCGGGAAAGGATGCTCCTTCCAACACCTAAATGCTTTGTTAAACGGTCACCTGGATGTGCAGCCAGGGCCAACTATCCCTCAGCTCCTCTCTGTCATAGGTGCGCGCTGCCCACAGACCGCCACGACTGGGGGGGCTCCCTACCAGTAGCAGCCCACCCTCGCCTCAGGACTCCTCTCGCGTCCCCGGGCGGCCGCCTCCGCTAAAGACCACATGAAAACGTCTCAGCACCCAACACCATCTCTCTATTTCATCTCCATCAGCGATGAAGAGAAAGGTCTTCGCCGCGGCTGGGCTGCACAGCAGCGCCGCGGTCCCCAGCTGAGCCCGCGACCGCCATTTTAGGCAGTTCCAGGAAGCGGCCATTTCACAGCGCACCGCTTAGCCGCGGCGGCGGCTCTGCTCCTCACCTTCACCGAGGCCTGAACGGGGTCAACAGCCAGTCGTCGTGGACTGGAGGGGGAGGGGAATGAAAAACAAAACAGAGGAAAGAAGGATTCGGGGACAGGGTGATGCTCTCAGCTCAGGGATACCGCCTAGGCCATCTCCATAGATATCCGATTCGCGGCTGGCGCGGTCGCTGGTCTGAAGATAAATTTAGCACTCTAGAGGACCCGAACCCTACAGTCTTTACGAGCGACTCTACCGCCGCCCAATCAGCGCCAGATTTGTACCCCGCCACCAATCCGCGCTGAGCAGTGGGGCGGGACCAAAGGAAAGGACCAAGGTCGGTTGAGGCGCAGCCCAGCCGTAGCCACAGCCGCAGCTGCAGTGGCCGTGCTACCTTGGTGATAGCGGACCTGCTGGGTATGAAGCAATTGTTCCCAAACTTTACTAGCCCCGTCGGCCCGGGCGCTCGTCGAGAATGCAGATTCCTGGGTAATGCCAGATACGGTTGGTGATACCGTAGGGTTGGAGTGCAACCCATGAATCTGCATTTTCATCATTTCTGGCGCTCGGCCCGGATGGGGGTGATTAACGGGGATTCGTGGTGGCCCCAAAGGAGCACGCAGAACCTCGGCTGCTGTGCGTTCGCCACCTCTTTTGTTCCCGGAGGCCTTACCCCGGGCCCAGTTTACACAGCCGCCACCTCCTTTTCTTGGTTTCCCCTGGAATCTGGGAAGAAAACTCGCCCTTTGCTTCTCCGCCCCACACCCGACGACGGAGTGTCTAGGGGCCTGGCCGGCCTCGGCTGTGCTGAGAGCTGAGCCTGACGAGCGGGCGCTGATCTGGCGCAGACCCCGCCAGACCTCTTGGGTGGCCGGGAGTAGTCTGGGGAGCCGCAGTACAGGACTGGATAGGGACAGCGGCGTCCACGGGCAAGCAGAAAGTCCGCTTGATGTCTTTGCATCACAGTGGCGCCCTCCCCGCAGGAACGCCCGGCCGCCTGCACTGAACGGTTGCCTGGAGGGAACGGCCAGCCCGCCCTGAAATACTCTCTTTGTGGGCTGCAGCTTTCGGGTATTTTACGCCATGGTTCTGTGCCCTTCCTTGTTTTTAGAAACACCACAGCCAAAGGCTGCAGGTTGTGTGCTTTCATTTTGTGTTAAGTTGCGTGGTGGAGACCTGGAATCTGTTTTCCAAATAGGCACCTTGAAATAGATACGCTTCTTAAGGGGGGAAAGTACGAGTAGGTCCTATTATTTGCAATATTTTAGCCTTTCCAGACTCCGTAGAAATGACTAAATGAAGATTGGATCGTATTTTCAGGCACTGCGCCAATGACAGAAAATTCCCAACTTGGGGTCAAAAGCAAGAGCAGCTTTCGTTTTTCTTCAGTATGCGTCTGATCAAATATCTAAACTGTTGAAAGAAACCTAACCCTTAATAAGACAATTTGCAGGAATGCATAGGCAATTTCCTAGGACTGACATTTAGTTCCAAATGTTTTAAAGTCATTTACAACATCATCTCACTCTATAGTAAGCTGTCCATATATTCTCATTATTATTTTAAAATTATTCCTATTAAATCAGTTTCATTTGAACTTTAACCATAAATGCATATATCGTTTTTGGGAAGGGGGTACAATCTTGCTTGAAGAGCAAAGGATTTTATTTTGTAATTGCAGGAGTTGCCTCGCTTCGGAATAATATTGGAATAATATGTTTTCTTGTTTCATATTTTAGAAAAACATTTTACACATGTGCTTCCAAACCAATTTTTTTATTTTTTATTTATTTTTGTTATTATACTTTAAGTTCTAGGGTATATGTGCACAATGTGCAGATTTGTTACATATGTATACATGTGCCATGTGGGTGTGCTGCAATTCGTTAACTCATCATTTACATTAGGTATATCTCCTAACACTATCCCTCCCCCCTGAGCTTAAAGGATTGTGACATATGATTTTATAATTTCAATATATTTTGCCTATGTATAAATAAACTTCTTTCTTTTTTTTGAGACAGGGTCTCACTTTGTTATCCAGGCTGGAGTGCAGTGGTGCCATCACAGCTCACTGCAGCCTTGACCTCCTGGGCTCAAGCCTCCTTGACCTCAGCCCTGCGCAAGTAGCTGGGACTACAGGCACCAGGCGTACACTACATACAGGCGTGTACTACACCACGCCTGGCTCATTTTTTGTGTGCGTTTTTTGTAGATCCGGGGTTTCTCCATGTTGCCCAGGCCTGTCTCAATCTCCTGAGCTATAATCCCAAAGTGTTGGGATTATAGGTGTGAGCCACCAGGCCCAGCAATGTCTGACTCTTTATCTCTTGATAGGCCCTATCTGCAAGGCAGTATTGTGGCCTCTGACGTCCCAAAACTTACAGAGAAAGCATATTCCCCCAGCTACATTGGAAGAAAGGTTTCATTCATTTTGGGTTATATCTGTGAAGTAAATACACTGGCCATTCAAGGAGTGCTCTGAATGGCCAACTTGGGAGACATACCTCCTTCAGTTTTGAGGACATGAATTTGCTATGCCACCAGAATTTCATGGAGTGTGTGAGTGAGCAGTGCCTAAAAGAAGGGATTCTGGGCAGATGGAAAAGTGAGAGATACCTACTAAATTTCCTTTTCTTGCCCCTTATATCTGATCAGCCACCGAGAAGTCCTAGGCCAGGCATGGTGGCCCATGCCTGTAATCCCAGCACTTTGGGAGGACAAGGCAGGATGATTGCCGGAGCCCAGGAATTCGAGACCAGGGTAACATGGCAAGACCCTATCTCTATAAAGATAAAAAATACATAAATAATACATAAAATAATAATAACAAGAAAAAGTCCTCAATTGTTCTAATCTCTAAGACCAAATTTTCACTCCAATTCCTCTGCCATCACTCTAGGCTTACTATCAATTTCCTTAACCAATCTCTTAGCTACCAGCCAATCTCTATCAAATTTATCCTGCACACAGAAAAGCACTTTATCTAAAATACAGACATTAAAGTCTTTTTTTTTTTTTTTTTTTTTTGAGATGAGGTTTCACTGTTGCTCAGGCTGGAGTGTAGTGGTGCCATCATGGCTCACTGCAGCCTCAACCTCCTGGGTTCAGGTGATCCTCCCACCTCAGCCTTCTGAGTAGCTAGGACTACAGGCACGCACCACCACACCAGGCTAATTTTTGTATTTTTTGTAGAGATGAGGTCTTATCATGTTGCCCAGGCTAGTCTTGAACTCCTGGGCTCAAGTGATCCTCCTGCCTTAGCCCCCCAGAGTGTTAAGATTACAGGTATGAGCTACTGCACCCAGCCTAAAGTCATTTTCTTACTCAAAGTTATCCCATTGTTGGGGTGATCAACTCTTTAACTGGGCATTTAAAGTTTTCATTAAACTGGATTTGCTTTTCTTTTTTTTCTTTTTATAGAGATAGGGTCTTGCTATGCTGACCAGGCTGCTCTCAAACTCCTCAACTCAGGCAACCTGCCTGCGTCTGCCTCCCAAAGTGCTGGGATTATAGGCATGAGCCACCACACTGACCCAAAACTGGTTTTGCTTTTAAAATTTGTTTTCAATGTTACACAGTGACAGTGCTAGTGTAGCAGGACAAGCGGCAGACAAAACTCCTCAGACACCAAGTTAAAGAAGGAAGGGGTTTATTCGGCCAGGGGCATCGGCAACACTCCTGTCTCAAAAGCCGAGCTCCCTGAGTGAGCAATTCCTGTCCCTTTTAAGGGCTCACAACTCCAAGGTGGTGCATGTGAGAGGGTCGTGATTGATTGAGCAAGCGGAGAGGGGGTGCTGACTGGGGGTTGCATGCACCGGTAATTAGATCAGAACAAAACAAGATAGGGATTTTCACAGTGCATTTCTATACAATGTCTGTAATCTATAGATAACATAACCAATTAGGTCGGGGTCGATCTTTAATTACCAGGCCCAGGGTGCGGTGCCAGGCTGTCTGCCCGTGGATTTCATTTCTGCCTTTCAGTTTTTACTTTCTTCTTTGGAGGTAGAAATTGGGCATAAGATGATATGAGGGGTGGTCTCCTCCCTTATTCCCCACTTTTGAGACGCTCACTCAATAGTGGGAGTTCTCACTTTCATTTTTACTACCCATGTCTTCTTGCAAGACAGATTGATAGTGATTCATATAGTACACTTGTGCTGAAGCATTTTGGTGAACTAAGGTAGCGATGAAGCTTTTTATTATTTGAAGAAGTACAGGTAGCAAACAAGGGAGCAGTAAGTAGGTTCCTATTATAACTCTTATTATAAGAGTTTTAAATCCTTCTAGTGCTGGGAACCATTTTCTAAACGTGGCCCTAGGATTAAATCTATGCCACACTTGCACGGGCACGTGTGCCAGTTTTGTCATATCTCTAACTATGTCTATAACTACTTGCCCTTGATTATCTATGTGTAGGCAGCAATTAGTAAGGTTAAATTTCGTATAGACCTCTCCTTCAGCTGCTAGCAAGTAGTTGAGAGCTAATCTATTTTGATAGATAGCATTTCTCATCTGAGTTTCTTGCCAGACCAGAATAGTCAAGGCTCTGCCGGTTTTATTAGTGATTATTTTTAAGACGGCTTGTAACCGTATGATTTGGTTGATTATGTAAATGGGGGCCCGGTATCCCCATGAGCCATCTTGTGCCTAAGTAGCAGGCCTATAATATTGTGTGATTCTCTCAGGGGGCCATTTATCATTTTTTCAATTTTTTATAACTATGCTTCTCTTTTCATGGGAAGCCTAGACAAGGAAGCCCAGGAGTTCGCCTGTTTTTATGAGCAGTAGGAAGAAAGATGGTTTAATAGTGCCAATAACACAACTACCTGCCCACTGGTCAGGTAATTTGGCGTAACTCTATGCCCACATATCCAGTATAATCCAGTGGGGGCTGTCCAGTCCTGGTGGGACTCCAGGTGGGTCCACACAGTTTGCAACTTTGGGAATTTACTAAATGGATTTCTCTCTGTGTGATTTGAACTCCACCAAGTGACTGTTTTTGTGGTACTATTATACTTAGTTTCTGTCTCAGACAACTAAGTCATCCTACGGGGTGAGTGAATTCGTTTTCTTCTCTAGCTATGCAATGTTGTCCAATAATTGAGGCTTTTAGAACCTAGAAATTATCAGGGTGATTCTTTTGAGCCGGGAATTCATCAGGAACTGAGTCTGTAGGTACTAATTCTCGGGCTTCCTATGGCCATTGATCTCCTATTACAGTTCCTCCACTATATAACATGAAGTGACACTGAGAGACTGGGCTACATGCTCGGCTAATTGCAAAAACAAATTTCTTGTTTTTCCTGGAATTCCTAGTACTATCGCTTTTAGTTTATCGTAGAAGGTTTGAAATACTGGCTCAGGAGAGCGTTTATAAACTTTTTCTCAAACCGTGATATTTACTTGAAGATCCAGTCTAGCTCCATCAATTTTTAGGGTTACACGTTCCCCTTTTTTTCCGGCGAGGATCAAGGGGATTGGTTATTACTAGCTTTAAGGGGTTACATTGTCCCTTAGTACAGGAAGGGCCATTTTTTCCTTTCTGAAGGTGGGCTGGATCCTTTTCATTTTTTTTTTTAAATCCAAGCGGCCTAAATGACACAAGACCAGTATTTAGATTTATTTCCACACAGTCTTAATTTACGACAGATGTACTTATTTTCTGCCATATAGCCTGTTTTCTAATTAAGAGAACTACACCTTATTTTTAACTTATTACTATTAATGACAACACAGGCATCAAATTTTAAGGTGACTTGTTTGGGCACCGCCTTTTTTTTTTTTTTTCTGGTTTGGCTAACACTTTACTCGTATCGTTTATGAGCCCCTACCAGTCTTCAGTTCTTAATCTTATTTTAAAAACTGTGGTCATGGGAGGCTCAGATGGGTCATAACACACATCAGGTTGGTCATTTCCTGGGCTATGTACCTTGTATAGAATAACATTATACAAACAAGTTCTTTTTAGAGTTCCAGTACACTTATAATAACCGTAAAATAATAGGACCATAGCAACCTTTTGTCCTACCTCAGTGACTTGATGTATACACTGGGAGCAGTCCTCAGTCTGAGGAAGGTCAGTTGAAGTCTTTACTGTACAAGTTCAAATTTTAAGGCAAATAAGTCCTGCGATGAGTTTCCTCATGCTTTGGCTGTGCGTGGACCAGTCAGCTTCCGGGTGTGACTGGAGCAGGGCTTTTCGTCTTCTTCAGAGTCACTTTGCAGCGGTTGGCGCAGCTGCTCCCATCCACATACCGCTCACAGTCTATAGATGTTTAAGGATGGTCTCGGAGGTTGGGCCTGCTAGAATAAACTGAATCCAACACCTCTACACAGTTATGTTCAACTGGGCTCTTTGATACAGGGAGCAAGATGGTGGGGTTTAAGATGTTTGCAAACTTCAGTGGTTATGTGGGGATTTTCACTTAGCAAGCTTTGGTACTTGGTTAATCTAGCATTTGTTAACCAATGATGTCCTTTGGTATTTATTAAAGTTACCACAGCATGGGGAGCCTTTATATTCAGGTTTTGCCTAAGGGTTAGTTTATCTGCTTCTTGTGCTAACAGGGCCATTGCTGCTAGGGCCCTTAGACCTGGGGGCCAACCTTTGGAAACCCTGTCTAGTTGTTTTGAGAGATAGGCCACTGGCCTTGGCCAGGGCCCCACAGTCTGAGTTAAAACTCCAACTGCCATTTTTTTTCTCTTTCTGACACTTAGAGTGTAAAGAGTTTTGTCAGGTCAGGTAGCCTCAGGGCTGGGGCCGACATGAGTTTTTCTTTTAACTCAGGAAAACCTCATTGCTGTTGGTTGTAATACATGTAGTTTATCTAATCTATATTTTTATTAACTGTCACCCACCAAAATATTGACTTAAATCCTGCAGCTATTTGATTTCAAGCTTTAAATTGATCTGGTATTCCTCGTGGGATTCCAATTGTGTCTAAATAGACATGGGAGTCAAAAGATCCATAAGGGGCTTCTCTCACTTTACGATGTCTAATTTTTTTTTCTTCTGGTTGATAAAATGCCAGGGTGAAAGGGATAGCCAATTGGACTAAACTACAAGTGCCACTCAAGTTATTCAGCAGAGTGCCTAGTAAAGATCCACCACAATACTACCATACATCTGCTCGGAGTAAGTCAATTTCACCTCAAACTATTGCATTTAATGCTCCCCTTGTTATATCCTGTGGGGACTTGCCAAGTCGAAGACAGCTGTCTACTTCAGAAAAGTACTTCTGTCCCTCCTGACTCTCCTCAGACTGGGCATTAGTAACTAGGCTGACCAATTGATAAGCTCTTGAAAATTCTTCAGCTCATCGCATCCCTTCAGGTCTCCAAGGAATGCTAAGTTTCCTCCCTGTCGTGAGAGACACAAAGTGAACTTAGTGTTGGGAGACGAAGGCTGGATGGCCCTCGGGGGCTGACCTGCAGGGTGCCGGACTTTGGGATATAGCAGAGAGAGAGCTTGGCATGACTTATTACTCCAGGCTGTAGAATCCTGGAAAAGAGCTACCATGCAGCCTACGCCTTGTCGACTAGAGGACCACCTTAGTGGAAAGGGGACAGTCTGGGCCTCTGGCCTGCCATGTGCACAATCATAACAATTGCTTTTGTTTAACGTGCAGATGGAATATTTGATCCATTTTAACCAGGCATTTGCATCTTGGTATCCTGTCTTAATTGCTAGAGTTTGTTTTAAGTCTTTAACTTCTATGATCCTCTAGTAAAATGAATGTATGGTTTTAGGAAATTACAAAAAAAGGCTGGGGCAGTCCATCCTTGTTCTTTAGTGGTCCACAGAACATTGGACCAACTATGGCATGAAAGCTTTACATCAGGAGGCAAGACTCCTGGTTGGCACTGGGGTCTTTATCAAAATCTCACTGGATTAAATGGTCCTAGTTTACTAATGCCCAGTCTGAGGAGAGTCAGGAGGGACAGAAGTACTTTTCTGAAGTAGAGAGCTGTCTTTGACTTGGCAAGTCCCCACAGGGTATAACAAGGCGAGCATTAAATGCAATAGTTTGAGGCAAAATTGACTTGGTTATGTTAATAACTAGATGGTCAGCAATAGAACCAGGAAAGAAGAAAGAGTAATATAATAGATGAAAAGAGTTAGATTTTTCTTAGCTTTAGTTTGATAGGGTTTTCCTCTGGGACTATGGCCCACGACTCTGGAGGGGGTGGCGTTTTCTTGACTCGGGTGTGATGAGTCCATCCTTTTTTGCTGTACGAACAGCAGCCTTGGTGGTTAGCAGCACAAGGTAGAGTCCTTCCCCGGCTGGCTCCAGTTTTTCTTCTTTCCACCTTTCGATGAGAACGTGATCTTCAGGCTGGTGCTGGTTTACCGAAAATTCTAGGGGTAGTACATGTGCTAAAAGACTTTTAGTTTTTGAGAGAAAGGAAAGTGGAAGATAAACCAAGTATATAATTTCTAAGAAATTTACCTTTTGTTTTAAATGTGGGGACCTTGGCAGTGGACTTTATAGTCCTTAGTGCCTTTTTACAGAGAAATTTCCTTTAACACCTATTTTTATTAGTTTTTAAACCAAAGAAAGCTAAATACTATTTTACATTTAACAATGCTTCTCGTGTAATTTTTATACCAGATAAGCTAAATTTTATCTTTATATTAGTGTGTTATTAATGTTAAACCTTGTAGACATATTTATCTAATTTTTAATATTTCACCATAAGGTAAGATTTTATAGACTCTTTAACCTTTTATAATTTTTGCTAAAGAGCAGGTTGGTGCTTTAAGAAAAACCTGTTATGCTTTTACTTTAATGTCCAGTTCACAGAAAAACTGGATGATACTCCTTTAACTTTAGCTAATATGTTTACACACAGAATTTTCTTTACAATTAATGTTTTAAAACTTGCTTAAACCTTCAAAACAATGATTTTTTAAAAAACTTTTTAATGTAGATAAAAATACACATTCTTATACCTCTTTATAATCCTTTTGCTAAAGGTATATTTTACTTTTCTTATACACCTTGCACATAAACTGGTTTTTTTTTTTTCAATAGTTTTACATTCAGGAGGCCTAGTTACTTTTAAATTATACAATATTTTTTGCATAAATTTTTTTAACACTTTTTTTAATAACCTTTTTTTCACGACTTTTACAGGCAACTTTTAGACATGCCTTAACTTTTTGACTTATTACAAACATTTCTTTTTTTAAACAATAGTTAATTTATTTCAGACAAGAATTTACCATATAACACTCTTTTTATATAAATCCTGCCCCTCCACTTTTTTTCCCCTTTTTTTTCCCGAAGATGATAACCATTCTTTTCCAAAGTGAACTTTTTTTCATGTCTGTGGACTAGACTGTCTAAGGCCACAAGAATAGAAGTTACTGTAATACATGTTACATTGTTAACTTTTGGCAAACTTTACTTTTGTTGAAAACCTTGTGTTTGGGATTTTAATTATGCTTTGCTATTAATAAGACCTTGTTTTGTCCAAATTAGAATTGGTATGATGGCTTTTTTTTTTTTTTTTAATTACCCAGGAGGAACCATGATCGTCCTGTCCTGAAGGGAGTTCCTCCTAGGTCTGGTCAGACCTTCGTATGGTAATTAAGATTTAGATCCCCTGTTAGGAAACCTGCTGGGTTAAGGGAATTTTCAGTGGTTAATGTTAAATCATCTTTCTTTCTCTCTTTGACTTTGTCTCTCTCTCTTTGACTTTCCTTTTGCCTCTGTCCCTCTCTCTCTCTCTGCCTATCTCTTTCTCTCTCTCTCTCTCCTTGACTCCCTCTTTGTCTCTTCCTCTCTGTCTCTTCCTCTCTCTTTTTGCCTCTTTTCATCTGTCTCTTTCCTTTCTCCCTCTCTGCTGGTCTTTCCTTGCCTCTGCCAGCCGTGATGCTGCTGTTCTCTCAACCACTGTGTGTTAGGCGTGGGGAGTCTAAAACCAGCTGTAACCAAGTGTCTATGTACTGGAGCTGGTCTGGGTGCCCTGGCCTACAGGTTACCTTGTGCCATACCTTTGAAACAGGGGACCTGTCCAAGCTTCCTTCTAATGGCCAACCTACCTCTAATGCTGGCCAATCTATCTTACACAAAGTTTTAAGTTTTTCTGGTGTCATAGTACTCCATAGTCTCCCTTAAATGCTTTTCTTGAAATTTTTCAACATAGCTCTTAGTGGGGTGGGCTTACTTTGTGCCTCACCCACGTTTCCTCGAGACAAAACACCATGCTCACACCACACACACACCACAAAACAAAGAATGGGTAAAAAGGGCACACACACACTTTTGTAGTTTACACCAAACCAAAATCAAAACCAAAATCAGAGTATCCAGAAATCCAAGCCAGGTCAAAACCAAAGTATCAAGCAATCCAAGGCAAGTCAAAAACAAAAACCAAAGTGCTGGTACAGGCACACCGTGAGTGATCAGGCCATACTTCCACTCAAATGGAGTAGGCAAGTTCCCAAGACCAATCCTGTCAAGCAATTCAAACCAAGTCAAAACCAAAACCAAAGTGCCGATAAAGGCACGCCCTGGGTGATCAGGCCACGTTTCCACTCAAATGGAGTGGGCAAGTTCCCAAGACCAGTCCTGTCAAGCAATTCAAACAAAGTCAAAAAAAAAACCAAAGTGCCGATAAAGGCACACCATGGGTGATCAGGCCATGCTTCCACTCAAATGGAGTGGGCAAGTTTCAAAGACTAGTCTTACCAAGTTTTAGATGTCCAGACTCCAAGTGCCCGTTCATTCCCAGTGTTCAGCCACTGCATTGATCCTCCACGGGGGCCTGCCACACCCTGCTCGGGCGAGGCATCCCACTGGGACAAATGCCTACCCAGGAGCACTCTCAGGAACCCCGTTGCTCAGGGTTGGAGTCCCCCTCAGGGATGTTCCACAGGGCAGGCTTAAGCAGCCTAAGGAGGTGTCTCGACCATCCGACCATCCGCCAGTCACCTCGCTTCCCAGTCAGGAAACCAAGAAATGTAGCAGGACAAGCGGCAGACAAAACTCCTCAGAAACCAAGTTAAAGAAGGAAGGAGTTTATTCGGCCAGGGGCATCAGCAACACGCCTGTCTCAAGAGCCAAGCTCCCCAAGTGAGCAATTCCTGTCCCTTTTAGGGGCTCACAACTCTAAGGGGGTGCATGTGAGAGGGTCGTGATTGAGCAAGCGGGGGTACGCGACTGGGGGCTGCATGCACCGGGTAATTAGATCGGAACAAAACAAGATACGGATTTTCACAATGTGCTTCTATACAATGTCTGTAATCTATAGATAACATAACCGATTAGGTCAGGGGTCGATCTTTAACTACCAGGCCCAGGGTGTGGCACCGGGCTGTCTGCCTTTGGATTTCATTTCTGCCTTTTAGTTTCCACTTCTTCTTTCTTTGGAGGCAGAAATTGGGCATAAGATGATATGAGGGGTGGTCTCCCTTACTAGGTGGAAAGTAAGGCAACTATGGTCAGGAATATCTGGAACTCCCTCTCCTCAGCTGGTGGTCTTGTGATGTATAGTTTACTTGTTCTGGCTTAAAGGCCCAAGTTTGAGGTATTCTTTTTGTTGTTTTGTTTTAATTTTAATCCAAGCAATGCAAACATAGAGTTTAAAAATTCAAATACAACTAAAAGTATTATAGACAATAAAAAAAAAAAAAAACATTTCTTGGCTCCTTCTTCAGATGCAATGCCTTGTAACATTTTATGCCATTCAGGAGTTCCAGGCCAGCCTGGGAAACATAGCAAGACCCTGTCTCAAACAACAACAACAAAAATGAATCCAATAACTCTTAGGTTTGTGAAAATTGTCAGAATCAAGATAGAGTCCCTAGTGTGTGTGGGGAAACAAACAAACAAACAAACAAACAAAAAACAGAGAAGTAGAACCCAGGAAGGCCATTAAGAGAGGATTCTCATGCACAGATGCCTGCTAACAAAAACTGTCACAAAACACTGCAAAATCACAACCTTGCACAAATGCTGTCAAAATCTTACACAAAAAATACTTCTTCAAGGACATTTGCCCAGCAACTCCCTGTGCAATCTTGGACTGGTGTCACCCTTGCTACTGATCTTTGTAGCCAAAGATAATTATCTCAAAATAATTATAATCCTCCACATTTTTCCCTTTAAAAACCTTTGTCTTCCCTTACCTCCCTGAATGTGCACATAGTTTACTATGGCACACATATTCCCACTGGAATGCTTTATTCCCAAATAAACATCATTTTCTTCTAGACAGCCTCCCTCTGTTATTTAGGTTGAAAGATTAATACTATTGTTTTAGTTTCCACTTCCCTGAAGCAGGAAAAATTTTATATTCCTCTACTTGTGTAAGAATTTGCCTATGCAAATGTTAATTGGCTCTATAGTTACTGATTATTCCAGTGATATTTTAGTGCCCCTTTCAGATAAATCATTTGGGCAACTCCCCAACTGCTCACCTTTTAATTCAGATCTGGTTGTGGTTAAAAAAAAAAAGAGCAGGAATATACAAAAATTAATTGGGCATGATGGGGTGCAAGCCTGTAATCCCAGCTGCTCCGGAAGCTGAAGCAGGAGAATCGCTTGAACCCAGGAAGTGGAGGTTGCAGTGAGCTGAAGTCACACTATTGCACTCCAGCCTGGGTGACAGAGTGAGACTTCTGACTCAAAAAACAAAACAAAACAAACCAGCCAGGCACAGTGGTTCACATCTGTAATCCCAGCACTTTGGGAGGCCGAGGCGAGCAGATCACCTGAGGTCAGGAGTTTGACACCAGCCTGGTCGACATACTGAAACGCTGTCTCTACTGAAAATACAAAAATTAGCTGGATGTGGTGGGGCGCACCTGTAGTCCCAGCTACTCAGGAGGCTGAGGCAGGAGAATCATTTGAACCCAGGAGGCAGAGGTTGCAGTGAGCTGAGATTGAACCATTGCACTCTAGCCTGGGCGACAGAGCGAGGCTCCGTCTCAAAAAAATTAAAAAGGCAGGATTGTGTGTACAGCAGGTACAGCAGAAGGTGAAGGAGGGTAGTTCACTCAGAAAAGAACTGTGGCAGATATTGCAACATCTCTAGTGTAATTCTCTTTAATTTATAAAAAGCTAATCACTTTGTTACTTTAAATCATGACACACCTCAGAAATGTCATATACTCCTTTTCTAGACACTGCAGTTGAAACTGTTGGTCTAGAAAAAAAACAAATTATTGGGCCCCAAATTGAGAGGCTTGAATATTACAAATCAGACACTTTCTCATATTTTTGGGGAGAAGGACAGGTTTACTTGTATTGAAAACCCAAGTTTCAAATAATAATAATTTAATTAAAATAATTTTTTTTGAGATGGGGTCTCACTCTGTCACCCAGGCTGAAGCGCAGTGGCACAGTCTTGGCTCACTGCCACTTCCACCTCCTGGGCTCCAGTGATTCTCCCACCTCAGCCTCCCTGGTAGCTGGGACTACAGGTGCCCACCCCGACTCCCAGCTATTTTTTTGGTGTTTTTGGTAAAGATGGGGTTGCACCATGTTGCCCAGGTTGGGCTCAAAACTCCTGAGCTCAAGTGCTGTGCTCACCTTGGCCTCCCAAAGTGCTGGAATTACAGGTGTGAGCCACTGTACCTGGCCCATTAATAATCATTTGTCTGGAACTTTACAGAGTACCTTCACAATCGCTCTCTCATTTGAAACTTGAGACAACTTATTTAATTAAGCAGGGAGGTATTCTCATCCCTATTTACAAGGAATGAGGCATCTGAGGTTTAGAGAAGTTGATGGGGTTATGCAAAACTATATGCAACATACAGTTTTTGGAATAGGCAGTGCTTGGATCCGTTTTCCTGATTCAGATCAGTGTCTTTTATACTTCCTTTTCTTATTTATTTATTTTATTTATTTATTTAAAGATGAGATCTGTTTCTGTCGCCCAGGCTGGAGTGCAGTGGCCGGATCTCAGCTCACTGCAAGCTCCGCCTCCCGGGTTTACGCCATTCTCCTGCCTCAGCCTCCCGAGTAGCTGGGACTGTAGGCGCCTGCCACCTCGCCCGGCTAATTTTTTGTATTTTTTAGTAGAGAGAGGTTTCACCGTGTTAGCCAGGATGGTCTCGATCTCCTGACCTCGTGATCTGCCCGTCTTGGCCTCCCAAAGTGCTGGGATTATACTTTCTTTTCTTAAGAAAGTTTTCAGGATTGGGATAATGCAGTTACCGAGTAGTTCTGCTAAGTTATTGATCTTGGGCTAAATAATATAGTCAGGACTGTCATTTGGAAAAACACTATGTTCTTCCAGAGTTACCCTCTTATAGAAAGTGAAAACTAATCTTACTCCCTTAACTTTCTCGGGAAGGTTGATGTTAAACTTTTAAAAGCCACCCCTTTAAAAAGAATGCCAGATATAGACAATTTTTAAAGCCAAAGTGAAGGTTTACAAGTCATTTAAACACTCAATTACTTGGGGAGAGCCTGAAATGCCAGCGGATGGGGTTATTTATAGCACTGTGCTGAGAGCCAGTATATATATTTATTTGTACGAGAGTGGAATCTTGGCTCTGGATCATTTCCTGACTTGTTTGAGACTCTGAGTAAGTCATTTATTATGTCTGTATTTTGGAATTATAGCCTTGCCTCAAAGGTGTGTTCTGTGATTAAATGAACTTCTATTTGTAAATCTTGTTTAAATTTCTCTGATGAAAGGCATATCAGTGTTGATAGTTGTGGAGGATAAGAACGCTGACAATAATAATAAGTATGATAATATCAGTGCCTTGAATTTATGCAGTATCATTACTTTGAGGTTTTGAGTGCCTCCCATGTAACATATATTCTATAACAAAAAACTGTAATTACAAACATTTCACAATAAATCATTCTTACTGTGATTTTTTTTTTTACTTGCAGAATTGAGCATACCACAAAAAAGTTCTCATTTTGTGTCCTCCCATCCCATTCTCCCCGTTAACCAAAGGTAATCACAGTTGTTTTGTATATATCCAGATGTATATGTATACATACTAATGTATATGACTGATATAAATATTTTATAAATTATTCCACAACTTATAAAATATTTATAATGTTTTGACTTTATCAATATGCCTTGAAGAAATTTTCATGTCAGCATGTAAATCTTTCTTTTTAATAAGTGCATAGTTTCCCAGTTGATTTATTTAATCATTCCCAGTTGATTTATTTAATCATGAAAAGATTCTTGAGTTGTTTCTAATTTTTCAACATTAGAAACAACGCTACAATGAATGTCCTATATATACATCTTTGCACATCTTTGTGTGTATTGCTGTAGGTTAGATTTCTAACATGGCTTAAACTTTCACGCTGAAAAGATATGTATTAAATTGTACCCCAGAAAGCCTTACCGATGTACTTCCATAAATAGCACACAAGAGTGTCTTTCTCCTATGGTCAACATTGCTTTGTATAGTATCAGTCTCTCTAAATTTTGCCATGTAACAGATTAAAAATTCATTTTAATTTTCTTAACCACTAATGAGGTTGAGCATCTTTTTGTAAGTTTATCAACCATTTACATTTATTCTTTTGTGAACTGCCTGTTCAGAGACATTCTCATTTTCCCCATGGGGTGAGTTTCTGTTTCTGTTTCTCTTTCCTTCTCTCTTTCTCTCTTCCTTTTCTTTTCTTTTCTTTCTTTCTTTCTTTTTCTTTCTTTCTCTCTCCTTCCTTCTTTCCTTCTCTCTCTCTCCTTCCTTCCTTTCTCTCTCTTTTCCTTTCTTCCCTCCCTCCCTTTCTTTCTTCCTTCCCCTCTCTCTCTCTTTCCTTCCTTCCTTTCTTCCTTCCTTCCTTCCTTCCTTCCTTCCTTCCTTCCTTCTTTCCTTCTTTCCTTCTTTCCTTCCTTTCTTCTTTCGACAGGGTCTCACTCTGTCACCCAGGCTGGAGTGCAATGGTGCAGTCATAACTAACTACAACCTCAGTCTCCTGGGCTCCAGTGATCCTCTTGCCTCAGCCTCCCAAGTAGCTGGGACTACAGGCACATGCCACCATGTCTGGCTAATTGTTATTTATTTATTCCATTTTTTTTGTAGAAACGAGGTCTCACTAAATTGCCCAGGCTGGTCTGTGTCTTATTGATTGTAAAATCTCTTAAAATATTTTGATTATGAATACTGGGTTAGGTATGTTTCCCAGCTTGCTGTTACATTGTTATCTTTTTTCTTGCTGAAGAAAAAGTTTTTAATATTTATGAAATCAAGTCCAGTGTGGTGGTGCATGCCCATAGTCTCAGCTACTTGGGAGACTGAGCAGGGAGGGTTGCTTGAGCCCAGGAAGTTGAGACTGCTGTGAGCCATGATGGCACCACTGCACTCCAGCTTGGGTGACAGAGCAAGACCGTGTCTCAAATAAAATAAAATAAAATAAAATAAAATAAAATAAAATAAAATAATGAAATCAATCTTTTCATTTGTCAACTAAAGGAAAAAAAAGTCAGGCTTTTAAAGAATTAACATTAGTTAATTCTCAGAAGTTACAACGTTAGTTTTATTCAGAGTCTTACTGAGCATTGCAACCCAGGAGAGTCTTTCAGAGAGTCTCTGTTAGACTGCTCCAAAGCAGCGTTTCAGCCCTCAGCTTCTATACAGGCGGTGGAGGTTCTGCATGTGCTTGGAAGTTAACTAAAGGTGCTCAGAGGTTACATTAGTGCAAAATCTCATCAAAGTTCAGGAGCGAGAGTACATTCAGTTATAGATCACAGAGGCATATTCATTAATCCTGTCAGATGTTATCTTATGGATAGGAAAAGGTAAGGGCTCACTGAACTTATCTTTTCCACAAATGCAGTGATTCAGATGTGGGAAACTGTGCTCTATCCTACTTATGGTCTTCAAGCATTTTTCCAGAGAGCTGAGCTCAGTCACTGAGTCAGGGGTTTGGGAAGTTTATGCTGACAAGCAGAATGAGCAAACGTGGTTCTTCACAGCAAGGGCGGACCGTGTGGCTAGCCAGAGGCAGATGTTTGCTACTTTGCCTCACACATTTGTGACTTTTGGGATTTGTGTCTTCTTAAGAAGGAAACTCTTCTATCACCCCTACCTTAAGATTATAAAATAGTGTCCTCATATTGTTTCTGCTATTTTTAAAAGCATCAAGTACTCTTTAATCCTTGTGAAGTGTATTCTGAATAGCTATGAGAAAGGAACCTATTTTATTATTTTACCAAATGTTTAGCCAGTTGCTTCAAATATGCTAATTAGTTCATTTTAATCCCAGTAATTTGAAATGCCATCTTTCAAAAATATCAAAGATTCGTAATTCTTGATTCTATTTCTAGACAGAGCCATTTGTCTAATTCAGTATTAATATTGCATTATTTAATTTTTACTGTTTTCTGTAACTGCATAATCTATCTTGATATCTGATATACAATGTTTTTCCTCATTCTTTTTTCCCCCCCAAATTGCAGGGCAAAATCTTGTGCATTTTTTCTTCAATAGTAACATTAGAATGAGCTTTTTAGGCTCTATAAATAATAACACCGGGATTTTGGTTAAGAATCATACATTAAATGTAGGAGAGTTGGCATTTTTATAGTAGTGGGTCTTTTCAGTCTGGATCATGGTGTGTTTTTCCATTTATTTAGGCCACCATTTAGGTCTGCTTTTGTCTTTTTTTTTTTTTTTTAGGATTTTCAGTATATTTATGTAATTTTCTTTATCTGAGTCTTAATGTTTATTACACAGTTAATTCTCTGTTATTTTATAGTTATGGTTTTCATCATGAATACAGTTGTAAAATTCTATTTTCTAATAGTTAATTATTGATGAGAGAAGTTATTATTTATTATTATTAATATTTTTTCTATATCCTACCTGATAATTTAATTTTTCTTTTATTATGGAAGATTTCAAATATATACAAAGTAAACAGAATAGTTATAAGCTGCCACCTACCCACCCCAAAGTTTTAACAATGATCAACATTCTGCCGTTCTTGTTTTGACTCCCTTCCTACTTTCCACTCCCAAAATTGCTCTTACTTTTTACAGTTCTTTTTTCCCTCGTAGATTAAAAAATTGAAACGGTTTATTTTGAGATAACTGTGGATTCACATGCAGTTGTGAGAAATAATAGAGAGATCTCAGGTACCCTTTACTCACTTTTCCCAGTAGTAACATCTTATACAACTCCAGTACAATATCACAAGGATGTTGACATTGATACAATCAAGATAAAGAGAATTTCCATCACCACAAGAATCTCTGGTGTTGTCCATTTATAGTTACATTCATTTCTCTGCCACTCCCACTTAACCCCTGGCAACCACTAATCTGTTCTCCATTTCTGTAGTTTTGCCATTTCAAGAATGTTATGTAGGCCAGGTACAGTGGCTTATGCCTGTATTTCCAGTACACTGGGAGGCCGAGGCAGGCAGATTGCGTGAGCTCAGGAGTTTGAGACCAGCCTGGGCAACATGGTGAAACCTCCATCTCTACTAAAATACAAAAAATTAGCCAGCGCCTGTAGTCCCAGATACTCAGGAGGCTGAGGCAGGAGAATTGCTTGAACCCTGGAGGCAGAAGTTGCAGTGAGCTGAGATCATGCCACTGCATTTCAGCCCAGGCTATAGAGAATGTTATAATAAGTGGAATCATTTATATACATTAGATGACATTTTGAGATTGAAATTTTTTTCACTTAGCATAATTCTCTGGAGATTCACCAAGATAATATAACAATAGTTCATTCCTTTTTATTGCTGATCAGTATTCCATGGTATGGGTATAACACAACTTGTTTAACCCATCACATGTTGAAGGACATCTTGGTTATTTCCAGTTTTTGGCTATTATGAATAAAAGTGCTATAAACTTTTGGGTACAGGTTTTGTGTGAACATGAGTTTTCATTTTCCAGGATATATGCCTAAGAGTGCAATTATATGCATGGTATAATGAATGGTAATTTTATGTCTAACTTTTTAAAAAATTGAAAAACTGTTTTCCAGTTTGGCTGTACCATTTTACATTTCCATTAGCAATGTATGAATGATCAGGTGTTTCCACATTCTTGCTAATATTTGGCATTGTTACAATTTATATTTTAGCCATCCTAGTAGGTGCATAGTGATATCTCGCTGTAGTATTAATTTGCATTTTTTCCTATGGCTAATATGTTGAACATCTCTTAATGTGTTATTTGCCATCTGTATATCCTAATTGATAAAATGTCTCTTCATGTCTTTTGTTTTTGTTTATTTTCTAATTGGATTTTTTTTTTTTTTTACTGTTGAGTTTTAGGCATTTTTTTTTGTTTTAGTGGGGGGACAGGATCGGGCTCTGCGACCCAGGCCAGAGTACAGTGGTGCAATGATAGCTCACTGAAACCTTAAACTCCTGGGATCAAATGATCATGTGGCTTCAGCCTCCCAAGTAGCTAGGATGCCTGGCTAATTTTGTATTTTTTAGAGACAGAGTCTCACTATGTTCCCCAGGCTGGTCTTGAACTTCTGGTCTCAAGCAGTCCTCCCTTCTTGGCCTCCTAAAGTGCCGGGATTACAGGCATGAGAATTCTTTACATATTCTAGATGCTAGTCCTTTGTTGAAGTTTAATATTGTTCTATTTGTCTATTTTGGTTTTTGTTGCCTGTGTTTTTGAAGTTTTAGCCATAAATCTTTGCCTGGACTAATGTCCTGAAGCATTTCCTCTATTTTATCTTTTAGTATTTTTTATAATTTTGGGTCTTAAGTTTATGTTTTTAATTCATTTTGAATTGATTTTTGTATGTATGATGCCTCCTTAGGATTGCTTTGTCTAATCAGGATCTTTTTTGGTTCCATACGCATTTTAGGATTTTTTTTTTTTTTTTT
>NW_012110031.1:681851-684613 GCF_000951045.1 Mandrillus leucophaeus | reverse complement strand
AAAAAAAAAAAAAAAAAAAAAAAGAATGTAATTGGTATTTTTATAGGGCATGCATTGAATCTGTAAATTGCCTTAAGTAGTATGGCCATTTTAACAATATTAATCCTTCCAATTCATGAGGATGAGATGTCTTTCCATTTTTTTGTGTCCTCTTCAATTTCTTTCATTGGTAATTTATAGATTCCCTTGTAGAAGTCTTTCACTTCCTTGGCTAATTTATTCCTAGGCATTTTGTTTGTAGCTATTGTAAATGGGATTATTTTATTGACTTGTTTTTTGTGTAGTTTGTTATTGGTATATAAAAATGCTACTGATGTTTGTATGTTGATTTTGTATCCTGCAACTTTATTGATTTCATTTATTGGTCCTAAAAGTTTTTTGGCAGCGCCTTTAGGTTTTTCTATATATAAGATCATGTCATCTACAAAGAGGGGCAATTTGACTTCCTCTTTTACTTTTTTTTTTTCCCCCCTAAGATAGAGTTTTGCTCTTGTTTCCCAGGCTGGAGTGCAATGGCGCGATCTCTGCTCACTGCAACCTCTGCCTCCTGGGTTCAAGTGATTCTACTGCCTCAGCCTCCTGAGTAGCTGGGATTACAGGCACTCACCACCACACCTGGCTAATTTTCGTATTTTTAGTAGAGACGGGGTTTTGCCATGTTGGCCAGACTGGTCTCGATCTCCTGACTTCAGGTGATCTGCCCACCTTGGCCTCCCAAAGTGTTGGGATTACAGGCGTGAGCCACGGTGCCCAGCCACACTTCCTCTTTTTCAATTTGGATGCCTTTTATTTCTCTCTTTTGCATGATTGCTTGGGTAGGACTTCCAGTACTATGTTGAATAAGTGTAGTGAAAGTGAGAATTTTTGTCTTGTTCTAGTTCCTAGAGGAAAGGCTTTCAGCTTTTCTCACTGAGTAGGTTAGCTGTGGGTTTGTCATATATGGCCTTTAGTATGTTTTGGTATGTTCCTCCTGTGCCTAATTTGTTGAGAGTTTTTATTGTGAAGGGATCAAATGCTTATCTACATCTGTTGAGATAATCATATAGTTTTTTTGATGTGATGCAACTGTTACTGTGATATATTAATTCAACTGGTATCATAACAATCAATGAGTGGTAGGAAACTCCCTATTCCATTTTTATTTGTTCACTTTCATCAACATTTTCTTTCTTTATTGGGCATCTGATTTAGTAAAGCCTTTTGCCAGATAATGGAGATAACATTGTTCTTTATCTGAGGTGGGATGATTGCTTGAGTCCAGGAGTTTGAGACCAGCCTGGATGTCATGGCAAAACCTCATCTCTACAAAAAATACAAAAATTAGCCGGGCATGGTGGTATACGCCTGTAGTCCCAGCTACCCCGGTGGCTGAGGCGGGAGGATTGCTTGAGCCTGGGAGGCGGAGGTTGCAGTGAGCTGAGAACATGCTACTGCACTCCAGCCTGGGCAAGAGAGTGAGACTGTCTAAAAACAAACAAATACAAAACAAAAATTATTATTTATATGTGAGAACTTATTTCTGTCATTTTGTTGTTTTGTGCTTGTCTGTATATCTTTTGTCCCTTTCTTCCTCTTTTACTGTTTATCATTGAGGTTTAGTGGATTTCTGTAGTGGTAATGTTTGACTTCTTTCTCTTTCTTATTTATGTATCTACTGTACCAGTTTTACATTTGCATGTGTTTTCTTGATGGCAAGTATTGTCCTTTTGCTTTCAGATATAGGACTGACTTAAGCCTGTCTTGTAGGACCAGTCTAGTGGTGATGAATTCCCTCAGTTTTTGCTTGTCTGGCATTTTATTTCTCTTCATTTTTGAAGGATAGCTTTGCTGGGTTTAGTATTTTTGGCTGATAGTGTTTTTCTCTCAGCACTTTAAACATACCATTCTATTCTCTTCTGGCCTGTAAAGTTTCTGCTGAGAAATCTGCTGTTAGACTGATGGGGATTCCCTTATACGTGACTTGATGCTTTTATCTTGCTCTTTTATTCTCTCTTTGTCTTTGACTTTTGACAGTTTGACTATAATATGTCTTGGAGAAGACCTTTTTGGGTTGAAGCTATTCGAGGATCTCTGAGCTGTATCTGGGATGTCTAAATCTCTTGCCAGACTTGGGAAGTTGTCAGCTATTATTTTGTTAGATTTCCTATGCCTTTGCTCATTTCTTTTCCTTCTGAAACTCCCAGAATTTGAACATTTGGACACATTATGGTGTTCTATATGTTATGTAGGCTTTCTTCATTTTTTTTTTTTTCTGAGCTGTCTTCAAGTTCAGAAATTCCCTCCCCTTCCCCTTCCCCTTCCTTCTTTCTTTTCTTCTTTCTTTCTTTTCTTTCTTCCTTTGTTTTTTCCTGAGATGGAGTCTTACTCTATCACCAAGGCTAGAGTGCAGTGGCGCAATCTCAGCTCACCGCAACCCCCACCTCCTGGGTTCAAGTGATTCTCCTGCCTCAGCCTCCTGAGTAGCTGGGACTACAGGTGTGTGCCACCACACCCAACTAATTTTTGTATTTTTAGTAGAGACATGGTTTCACCATGTTGGCCAGGCTGGTCTCAAACTCCTTACCTCAAGTGATCTGCCCACCTTGGTCTCCCAAAGTCTTAGGACTACAGGCATGAGCCAATGTGCCCTGCCAGAAATTATTTCTTTTGCTTAATCTAGTCTGTTGTTGAAGTTGTCTGTAGTATTTTAGTATTTTTTATTTCATTCATTGAATTCTTCAGTTCCAGGATTTCTGTGTGTGTGGTTTTTTTTTTTTGTTTTT
>NW_012110031.1:681290-681801 GCF_000951045.1 Mandrillus leucophaeus | reverse complement strand
TTTTTTTTTTGAGACGGCATCTGGCTCTGTTGCCCAGGCTGGAGTGAACTTGGCTCACTGCAAGCTCCACCTCCTGAGTTCACACCATTCTCCTGACTCAGCCTCCTGAGGAGCTGGGAGTACAGGTGCCCACCAACACGCCCGGCTAATTTTTTTGTATTTTTTAGTAGAGATGGGGTTTCACTGTGTTAGCTAGGATAGTCTTGACCTCCTGACCTCGTGATCTGTCCACCTCGGCCTCCCAAAGTGCTGGGATTACAGGCATGAGCCACCACGCTCGGTCACCTATTTGTTTTTTATTAAACGATACCTATTGCATTGTTGAATTTTTTTTTTTTTTTTTTGAGATGGAGTCTCACTCTGTCTCCCAGGTTGGAGTGCAGTGGCACGATCTCGGCTCACTGCAAGCTCCACCTCCCAGGTTCAGGCCATTCTCCTGCCTTACGAATAGCTGGGACTACAGGCACCCACCACCATGCCCAGCTATTTTTTGTATTTTTTTTTAGTAGAG
>NW_012110031.1:641462-681240 GCF_000951045.1 Mandrillus leucophaeus | reverse complement strand
CGGGCTGCAGCAGCTGACCAGCACCGATTGTCCGGCACTCCCTAGTGAGATGAACCCAGTACCTCAGTTGAAAATGCAGAAATCACTGGTCTTCTGTGTTGCTTGCGCTGGGAGTTGGAGACTGGAGCTGTTCCTATTCGGCCATCTTGCTCCACCCGCAGTTTTTATTTTTCATAGAGATAGGGTCTTGCTATGTTGCCCAGGCTGGTCTACAACTCCTGGCCTTTAGCAATTCCCCTTGTTGCCTTATTAAGCACTTATTTATCTGTCAGGCACTTTATTTTATTTTATTTTATTTGAGATGAAGTCTCACTCTATTGCCCAGTTTGGAGTGCAGTGGCACAATCTCGGCTCACACCCTGCCTCTTGGGTTCAAGCAATTCTCATGCCTCAGTCTCCCAAGTAGCTGGGATTACAGGTGTGCATCACCATGCTCGGCTAATTTTTGGGTTTTTAGTAGAGATGGTATTTCACCATGTTGATCTTGAACTCCTGACCTCAGGTGATCTGCCCCCCTCAGACTCCCAAAGTGCTAGGATTACAGGTGTGAGTTATCACACCCAGCCTCCAGTGCCTTTGAATAATTTAAAATTTTTTCCAGATTTTATTATTGTTATCTAAACGAGGGTTAGTATAACCAAGGTACTCTGCCAGTATGGGCAGATGAAAGTCCCTAGTTACTGAATTTTGTGTGTTGATCTTTTTAAAAAAGTTTTAATTTTAAAACATTTAAATAGTTTTTGGAGTACAGGACAAGTTCTTTAGTGGTGATTTCTGGGATCTGGTGCACCTGCCACCTGAGCAGTGTACATTGTACCAAATATGTAGTCTTTTATCCCCCTTCCACCCTTCCCCCACCCCAAGTCTCAACATTCTGTTAATTCATTCTTATGCCTTTGTATCCTCCTAGCTTAGCTCCGCCCCACTTATAAGTGAGAACATATGATATTTAGTTTTCCATTCCTGAGTTACCTACCTTAGAATAATGGCCTCCAGCTTCATCCAAGTTGCTGCAAAAGACATTATTTTATTTTTTTTTATGGTTGAGTAGTGTTCTGTGATATATATATACACCATATTTTCTTTATCCACTCGTTGGTTGATGGGTACTTAGGTTGGTTCCACATTTTTGCAATTGTGAGTTGTGTTGCTATAAACGTGTGTACGTGTGTCTTTTCATATAACGACTTGTTTTCTTTTGTGTAGATACCCAGTAGTGGGATTGCTGCATTGAATGGTAGTTCTAATTTTAGTTCTTTAAGGAATCTCCATACTGTTTTCCTTAATGGTTGTACCAGTTTACATTCCCACCAGCAGTGTAAAAGTGTTCCTTTTTCACCATACTCACACCAATATCTATTGATTTTTGACTTTTAAAGTATGCCCATTCTTGCAGGATTCAAGTGGTATCTCATTGTGGTTTTAATTTGCATTTCTCTGATAATTAGTGTTGTTGAACATTTTTTCATATGTTTATTGCCTCCTTTTTTCTTTTTTTTTCTTTGAGACAGAGTTTTACTCTGTTACCCAGGCTGGAGTGCAGTGGTGTTGTCTCAGCTCAGTGCAACCTCTGCTTTCTGGGCTCAACTGATCCTCCAACCTCAACCTTCCAAAATAGATGGGACTACAGGTATGAGCCACCATACCTGGCTAATTTTTGTACAGATAGGTTTTCATCATGTTGCCCAGGCTGGTCTTGAACTCCTGAGCTCAAAGTGACTCACCTACCTCAGCCTCCAAAAGTGCTGGGATTACAGGCTACTATGCCCAGCCTGTATATCCTCTTTTGAGAATTTTCTATTCATGTTCCTTGCCCATTTTTCAATAGGCTTATTTTTTTTTCTTTGTTTGAGTTCCTTATAGATTCTGGTTATTAGTCCTTTGTTGGATGCATAGTTTGCAAATATTTTCTCCCACTCTGTGAGTTGTCTGATTACTCTGTTGATTATTTCTTTTGCTGTGCAGAAGCTCTTTGTTTAATTAGGTCCCATTTATTTATTCTTGTTTTGTTGCATTTGCTTTTGGGTTCTTAGTCATGAATTCTTTGCCTAAGCCAATGTCTAGAAGAGTTTTTCTGATGTTATCCTCTAGAATTTTTATGGTTTCAGGTCTTAGATTTAAGTCTTTGATCCATCTTGAGTTGATTTTTGTGTAAGCTGAGAGATGAGGATCCAGTTTCATTCTCTAAAGGTGGCTTGCCAGTTTTCCCAGCTCCATTTATTGAATAGAGTATCCTTTCCCCAGTTTACATTTTTGTATGCTTTGTCAAAGATCAGTTGGCTATAAGCATTTGGTCTTATTTTTGGATTCTCTATTCTGTTACATTGGTCTACATGCCTATTATTATACCAATAACATGCTGTTTTGGTAACTATAGCCTCATAGTATAATTTGAAGTCAGGCAATGTGATGCCTCTAGATTTGTTCTTTTTGCTTAGTATTACTTTGCCTATGTGGGCTCATTTTTGGTGCCATATGAATTTAAGAATTTTTTTTTTAGTTTTGTGAAGAATGATGATGGCATTTTGGTGGGAATTGCATTGAATCTGTAGAGTGCTTTAGGCAGTATGGTCATTTTCACAATATTTATTCTACTTATCCATTATTATGGCATATGTTTCCATTTGTTTGTGTTATCTATGACTTCCTTCAGGAATGTTTTATAGTTTTCCTTGCACAGATCTTTCACCTCCTTGGTTCAGTATATTCCTGAGTATTGTATTGCATTTTGCAGCTGTTGTAAAAGGGATTGAGTTCTTTATTTGGTTCTCAGCTTGGTTGTTGGCTACTGATTTGTGTACATTGATTTTGTATCCTAAGACTTTACTGAATTCGTTTATCAGATCTAGGAGATTTTTGGAGAGTCTTTAGGGTTTTCTAGTTATACGATCATATCATCAGTGAACAGCAACAGTTTGATTTCCTGTATTTCTATTTGGATGTCCTTTATTTCTTTCTCTTGTCTGATTTCTCTAGCCAGCCCTTCCAGTAGTATGTTGAATAGAAGTGGTGAAAGTGGCATGTTTGTCTTGTTCCAGTTCTCGGGGGGAGTGCTTTCAACTTTTACCCATTCAGTATTATGTTGGATGTGAGTTTGTCATATATGGCTTTTATTATTTTGAGTTATGTTCCTTCTATGTCTATTTTGTTGAGAGGTTTTATCATAAAGTGATACTGGATTTTATAAAATGCTTTTTGTGCATCTATCGAGATGATCCTATGATTTTTGTTTTTAATTCTGTTTCTGTAATGTATCACATTTACTGACTTATATACATTAAACCATTCCTGCATCTCTGGTATGAAACCCACTTGATCATGAAGTATTATCTTTTGATATGTGGTTGGATTTGGTTAGCTAGGGTTTTTTTTTTTTTCTTTTTAGGATTTTTGCATCTATGTCCATCAGGGATACTGGTCTGTAGTTTTCTTTTTTTGTTAGGTCGTCTCCTGGTTTTGGTATTTGGGTGATACTGGCTTCACAGAATGACTTAGGGAGGATTCCCTTTTTCTCTACTTTTGGAATAGTTTCAGTTGGATTGGTACCAATTCTTCTTTGAATGTCTGATAGAATTCAACTGTGAATCCATCTGGTCCTGGACTTTTTTTGTTGGCAATTTTTAAAAGTTACTCATTCATTGTTACTGCTTGTTGTTGGTCTGTTCCAGGTTTCTATTTCTTCCTGATTGAATCTAGGCGGCTTGTATATTTCAACAAATTTGTGTGTTGATCTTGTATTTGCCCATTCTTTACTAAATATCTTATTAGTTCTAATATTTCAGCTATAAATAGTATTTCCCTTTCTCATATTGGTACCTCTTAATTATTTTTCTTATCAAATCTCATTGTCTACAATGTATTGTCTAAACTTGGAGATGACACGGCAGGTATCCTTGTCTTGTTCCTGACTTTAGTGAGAATACTTCCAGTGTTTCATCATGAAAGCATGATATTTTATGTAGGCTTCTAATAATTCTTTGTGAAGGAATTTCTCTTTTTAAAATTAGAAATAAGTATTTAATCTTTAAAATACTGTTTTTAGCATTTATCAAGATGAATACATGATTTTCTCCTTCAATCTGAGTTTATGTAATTAATTACATTATACATTTCCCAGTGTTGAGGCAACCTCACGTTCTTAGAATCAATCCTGTTGGGTCACGATCAATTGATTTTTAAAAATATTATAATGTTAGATTTAATTAGGTAATACATTATTTATCATTTTAAAATTCATATTTGTAATTGAGACTTGCCAGAAATTTCTTCTTTCATTTTCTTGGTCTATTGTCCTCCAGCTTTGACATCAGGTTTGTGCTAATCTTTAACAGATACTTAGCCTGCCAACTTGATGATATCCACAGTAACGTCTCCCTATAAGATTTCTGAAGAGATTGGTGTGAGGTAGATATTATTATCATCATTTATTTCAGATGTGGTAACTGAGGCACATTGAGAATTATAGTGTCTAATGTTCATGATGTAAGTCAGTGACTAACAAACTACTTCGAGCTTAATACTTCTTATTTATGAAATACTACAATTATTCTTTTAATTTCTGGGGTTGAGAGGAGAGCAAAGAATAAGTACTCCTCTGATCCTCTCCAGCTACTCAAACTAATATTGTTGTTTATTCCTGTTTCTCTCTGTTTTCACTAGGCTAGGAATGATCTGTGAATGTAGGACCACAATTCTTAAATTCATATGGCACCAAAAAAGAGCCCACATAGGCAAAGTAATACCAAAAGATTTGCAGTCTTCCTCTGATGCTGTGGAGAGTTTCTAGGAATGAAACAGATATATGGCCTTGGGTCCTTTTTTTTCCTCTTTTTTAAAAAATAGAGACGAGCATCTCACTATGTTGCCCACGGTAGTCTCAAACTCCTGACCTCAAGCAATCCCCACCCCAACCCCACCTCTCAAAGTGATGGGATTACAGGCATAAACCACCATGCCTGGCCAGAAGGTGCTTTAACACCAAATCTCAAAATTGTTCAGAAGAGAAACATTAAGCATGAACACCATCTGTTCAAGTCATTTACCTATTGCCCCTCACCTCTAAATCTACCTTCTGTACTCTTCCCTGTAATGATGGGACTAGTTATCTTCAAACTGTTTCTCAGACTTCTTTGTAAGCTTGCTTGCTGTTCGGTTCTGCCAATAGGGGTCACTAGAGAGAGACTGGGAGGCAGAAGGAGAGGAGAACATGTTTCCTGTTTTTTCTGTTCTTGTTAATGTTGCTTACAGGGCCAGCAATGCTTCTTCACCTAGAGGCACTTGCCCCAGCAGTGGCAGTTGGTTCTAGCCTTCAGCTTCTTTCAGCACTACCGGAATCAGCCTCAGTGATTCTGCCTTTACCTACTCAGAGATTACCAACAGCAGCCAGATGGTTCTACCTTCCACAAAGATTGTGGTTGCAATTCTGGGCTTCTAAGTTCTGGTTACTTCATATTTTTCCTTTTGTTCCTCCAGCCCTAGAGGTGGTAGCTGTTTCCTGAAGTTATTATTTCTAGAGGACTTTTGCTTTTTCAGCCTTTGTATCATGCTTTTTCAGCCTTCTAATGCCTGTGTAACCAATTTCCCTGTAATAAATAAATTTCCTCCATTGAAATACCTAATGTATTTTGTTTGTTTGTTTGTTTTTCTGACTGGACTCTGACATAAAGAGGGACTGCTCATTATATGCCAGTCAGAACCACTTAATTATGAAAGTAGTATATTCATTCTTTTTCACTCCTCCAAAAATTCTGAGATTAATTTGTAGATATTGCTGGCCTTGAATGAAGTGCTTAGTTCCTTGCCAATGGAAAACAAGATTCTGGTAATCTATAACGTAAGTAGGATCATGATTAATTAAAGTATCATCTATGGTTTCTTGGGAAAAAATACCTATTGAAGTAGTTGTCTTCAGGGATCAAGTGGCTGTTGCATTTTACCATTGTGGTAGTACAGATAACAACAAGGACTGTGAGTGGAATGACATCTATGACTGCACTGGAAACCTTACAGACAGAAAATGACAAATTGAAGGCTTTGAAGTCTAAGTTCAAATCAAATTCAGACAGAGAACTTCTATAGCAACTTTGAAAAAAGTTTCTGATTTCTTATAGCTATAAGGTCAACATTATTAAAAATATAACTAGGTGGGTTGCAGAATTAAAATGGAAATTAAATTTAGAGACTCATTAAATCATTTATGTGACAATCAGGGCACTGGGAGCAAGCAGGATTCTAAGACTTGCACCGGACTTGGATGAAGCTAAATGCCCAAGTCTCTCGGAATAAGCAGAAGCAGCCCCTCTTATAACAGAGAAGACTGCCGGGCACGGTGGCTCACACTTGTCATCCCAGCACTTTGGGAGGCTGGGGAGCGCAGATCACCTGAAGTCAGGAGTTCGAGACCAGCCTGACCAACATGGAGAAACCCCATCTCTACTAAAAAAAAAAGAAAATTAGCCAGACATGGTGGCACATGCCTGCAATCCCAGCTACTTGGGAGGCTGACGCACGACAATCACTTGAACCCGGGAGGCTGAGGTTGCAGTGAGCCGAGATTGCACCATTGTACTTCAGTCTGGGCAACAAGACTGAAATTCCGTCTCGTGGGGTGGGGAGGGCGGTGGCTGGAAAGGCCGGCCGAGGTGGCTCACGCCTGTAATTCTAGCACTTTGGGAGGCCAAGGTGGGTGGATCACCTGAGGTCAGGAGTTTGAGACCAGCCTCAACATGCAGAAACCCCGTCTCTACTAAAAACACAAAATTAGCCGGGCATGGTGGTACATGCCTGTAATCCCAGTTACTCGGGAGACTGAGGAAGGAGAATTGCTTGAACCCGGGAGGCAGAGGTTGTGGTGAGCCGAGATCGCACCATTGCACTCCAGCCTGGGCAACAAGAGCAAACTCCGTCTCAAACAAACAAACAAACAAACAAACGAAAAACCAGAGAAGATTGACCTTTCCTTCTTGAAAACTCTATAATCAATTCATCTGAAGCAGTTGACTTACAAGGGATACTTATTATCCTCAAGACCCACCCCCACTGCTGATTATTTTTTAGTCTGGACCTAAACTTGAGTTAGATCTCAGCATGATCAAACAGAATGGGGATTCAGACCTGGGGAGAAATGGCCTATACCAAAAAAAAAAAAAAAAAAAGGCAGGATTTTGATAATTCATATAGAAGAAACCAAGAAAATATGTGTGAGAATAGATTCCAAGGGTGTTAGGCTAAAAGGAGCAGAATATAATTTTGTCTCGGGATTAATATATTGATATGAGAACATTTACCAGATAGTCTAGATTTAATGTTTTAGATAAAGCTAGAAATGACTCTAATAGCTTGCTGGAATGACTAAATTTTTGACTCACTGATGGCCAACATTCAATGAAGTTTGGTGCCAGAACTTCTCTTGCATAATATATGAAAGGACTCCAAAAGCTAAAGAGGTAGGAATGTTGGAATAGATTTTCATATGAGACCAGTGTACCCATTTCTCTCTCCTACATCTTTCAAGAAGTCTCAGAGGAGATTTCCTTCCCTAAAGCATAAAGAAAAACATTAGTGAGGAAGATATGAGGATCCTTGACAAGCTCTGTGGTGTCTGTTCTTTATAGCCCAGGAATGATCACGGAAGATATTGGCATTGAAATGGACATAATACCACCTTTTATTCACCTTAATAATATTTCTCTGCCGACTTTTCTTTCATAAACACACATGAAGTCCTATTCTCCTGGAGCAAGAGGAATTGCTAGAGGAAGTGAAAAGTGTTTGCGTTTCAGATCTCTATTATTTTTGCCACTAACTGCTGCAAAATTTTGTCTAGCTACTCTAGGGAGAGGTGGGAATTTCAAAGATTGCTGAAGATAATAGCAGACCTGGCCCAGGTGTTCTCAAATCCTAACTCTTAGTTACTGAAATGAAGACGAAAAATGAGGTCGGTTACACAAGAAACTAAGACAATGTGTTATCAGTTAGGACTTCCATTTTTCCAATTCTCTCAGGACCTGTAACTCCACCAATGACAACCTTTTAAAAATTTCAAATTAAGTCACCAGAATTGAGATAAAGTAGTTAATTTTATCACTCTTCAAAGAAACTACTTTGAATTTTTCTGGAGAGCCAAGCCATTTCACTGATAATTTTAGTAGAATGATTTACGTGTTCTCAGAATTACTGAAACATTATTGATTTACTGAAGGGCCTTATCACTGACATGGTAATAATTTGTTTCCTTCACTGAAAATAAGAAGTCACTTTTAAAAGGAAAAGAAAATTTGTGATAGTCTGAAGGAGAATGTATCTTGTAGCAGATTCATATATATCTAAATTTACAAAATTCAATACCAACTTTTTCTTGTACATAAATGCACCAAACCTTGGTTAATACATAGAACTCTTGGTGATTAAATGCTTAACCATCATCATCTTTAAAAATCCAAATGCTTGTCCTGAGGCTTTGTCTGTGCCTTAAAATCCTGCATATTACTACTTTACCATCTTTACAACTCAGGGCTTGTAAATCGTAGGGCGCTAGGGGAAGAAAGTACCTGCCAGGGTATACAAACTCATGGTACGTTTGTCTAAGGGTAGGGAGTCATAAACTGGCAGCAGGTGATTTTCTTTTCTTTTCATTATCATTTGATCTCCCTACTTTTCTCAAATTTGTATGGGGCCAGGCCAGCAGCTCTACATATGAGTGGGTTGTATGGGAATGCTTTCATTTTCTCCCCTAAACCTGCTCTCAAATGATCACTTTCTAGCATCTACTGATGGATCTTAGGGATGTTCATGTTTTTTAAGAAATTTAGCCCCATAAAAGGTATGAAGAGATTTACCCAAGTAGCAGATAAAGTTAAGAGATGTCACTTCCTTGATGTGCAACTCTCCCACTAGGGTTGCAACTAGGACACTATCAATGTTCACTTTTCCAGCCCTCCCGTCTCCTTTTTACCCCTAGCCATGGCAAACCTGGAATGAATACAGCACTAATTCTCCACATTTTTTATCTCAAGACCACTTTGCACACTTAAAAATTGAAGATTCAAAGGGCTTTTGTTTGTGTTATGTCTATTGATAGCTGCTGTATTAGAAATTGAAATGAGAGAAATTTTTAAGAATTGATACATCCTAAAACACAATAACAAACCTACTATATGTTAATATAAATAACACATTTTATGAAAAATTAGAAGAGTAGCATTGTTTTACATTTTTTACAAATTTCCCTAATGACTACTTAACAGAAAACAGTTGTATTCTCACATCTTCTTCTGCAATGGGTCTATTGCAATATATTGCTTTGGATGAAGTATATGAATAAAATTCAGCATTACACAGATATGTACTTGAAAAAAGGAGGAGTATTATAATAACTTTTTCAGATAAATGGGGATAATCTTCTTTGATACTACACCAAAACTGGACAAGTCCTAGCTAGTTTCTTAAAGGATGGTTCCAATGTGAAATCTGAAACCATGGCAGTGAAGGTTATATAGTCTTTTACATTAAAATCTAGTGCCCTATTTTGTACCTTGAAAATTTCTATTACCCATGCATGATTTTGTACCATGATGCACTGGCCATTTGGAAAATATTGGTTCATTGAATTATTCATATCTTTCAAATGTTGACACATTTCTTTGTACAGCATCAAAAATCACATTCATTAATATTACCACTGATTTCATTTAAAAAAAGTCATAGTATTGGGATGATGTCAAGCTTACAGTGGCATATACAAGTTTCCCAAAATTCTAAGTTTTGCTTGAAAGCTAGAATATTATCATTGGATACAAATGCTGCCAGTTGTATTTCTTGCAGACTCACTTCATTCATTTTTGAGAAAATGACAGATACCCAAGTCTGAATTATTGTAGTTTGGTGTCTGTTGTTCTTTCAAGAAAAAAATGGTGTTCCATAAAAAAAAGCAGCTAATTCAGCTTGCAGCTCAAACAATTAATTGTACAAGTGCTTTTTCTTGAGAGAATCATTAGATTTTGGTATTCCATAGAAGTGCCTTATACATCCCATTTGGTCACCAGAATATTAAAAAGACCCAAAGGTTGAGATTTCGATGACATTGATAATTTTTACTGCTTCACCAGGGCATTCTTATGTGAAACAGTTTTTTTTTTTTTTTCCCCTACTCCTGTGAGTACCTGGCGATAAAGAATATAATGACTATTAGTATCAGTTAAGTGTCTGCTTTGGTTTAAATGTTATTGTTTCCTCTAAAATTCATGTGTTGAAAACTTAATCCCTATGGCAACAGTATGGGAGGTGTATGGATTAATGACGTTATAAAAGGGCTCACAGGAACAAGAGTGGCTTTCTCTCATTTCTGCTCTTCTGCCATGTGGGGACCTGGCCTTCTTCCCCTCCAACAGACACAGCACTCAGGTGCCATTTTGGAAGCAGGGAAACTGGGCCTTCACCTGCCAGTGCCATGATCAGCCTTCAGAATTGTGAGATAATTTCTGTTCCGTATAAATCATCTAATCTCAGTTATTCTGTTATATTAGGTTGGTACAATCACTTTTCCACCCACAGTTTTTTTTTTGCATTATCTATTGGGGGACCAGCCCCCAATATTTCATCGTAGGTTCTTTCTATTTTCCCTAAGTGTTGGCTGGTCTGAGAAATAAAGAGAAAGAGTACAAAAAGAGAAATTTTACAGCTAGGCCTCCGGGGGTGCCATCACATATTGGTAGGACCGTGATGGTGACCCTGAGCCACAAAACCAGCAAGTTTTTATTAGGGATTTTAGATGGGGAGGGGATGTACGAACAGGGAGTAAGTCACAAGGATCACATTCTTCAAAGGGCAATAAAAGATCCCCAGGCAAGGATAAAATTAGAATTACTGATGAGGGTCCACATCCTGCTGTGCATGCATTGTCTTGATAAACATCTAAACAGGAAATAGGGTTCGAGAGCAGGCAACTGGTCTGACTAGAATTCACCAGACTGGAATTTTCCAATCCTAGCAAGCCTGGGGGCACTGTAGGAGACCAGGGCGTATTTCAGTCCTTATCTCAACCGTGTAAGAGAGACACTCCCAGAGCGGCTGTTCATAGACCTCCCCCCAGGAATGCATTCCTTCCCCAGGGCTATCAGTTATTAATATTCCTTGCTAGGAAAAGAATTCAGTGATATTTCTCCTACTCACATATCCGTCTATAGGCTTTCTGTGAGAAGGAAAATATGGCTGTATTCTGCCCGACCCCGCAGGCAGTCAGACCTTATGGTTGTTTCCCTTGTTCCCTGAAAATCACTGTTATTCTGTTCTTTTTCAGGGTGCACTGATTTCATATTGTTCAAACACACATGTTTTGCAAACAATTTGTACAGTTAACGCAATCATCACAGGGTCCTGAGGTGACATACATCCTTAGCTTATGAAGATGATGGGATTAAGAGATTAAAGTAAAGACAGGCATAAGAATTACAGGAGTATTGATTGGGGAAGTGATAAATGTCCAAGAAATCTTCATAATTTGTGTTCAGAGATTAAGACAGGCATAAGAAATTATAAAAGTATTAATTTTGGGAACTAACAAATGTCCATTAAATCTTCATAATTTATGTTCTTCTGCCGTGGCTTCAGCCAGTCTCTCCGTTCGGGGTCTGGTCCCTGACTTCCCGCAATAATTATCAAAACAAATGTCAATACAGTGAAAAAGGCAAATAACAACTTAGTATTATTTTGGAAATAATTTTTATCTCACAGGCCTCACACATTTAGAAGTACTGGTCTATAGGTCTAGCATATGAGACAGTGACACAATTCTAAAATGTAAGTCTTTTAGTATAATTCTCTTGAGCTTTCTCCAGCCTACTTTTTATGTTCCTGCTGTGCTAAGTCTGATTTTTTTTTCTATAGGTCTTTTGGGGAAACCTATCTACTTACTTCCCTATTCTCTTCTGCCTGTGTTGAGTGCTCACCCTTGGCACTAACTGTCTTTTTGTCAGTTTGCTCAATTAATCAAATATTTATATTTAGACATATGTTACATATGTTAAAAAATATACATCAAGAATTATATTTGTCCTGTCTGCTTCATATCTTCCAGAAATTCAACATTTATTTGGGGTTCATAGCATTCTTCCTGATTTTTTTTAGTGTTGCTATTTTTCTTCTTTTTATATCTTTATTATTTCAATGGCATTTTTGGAAGAAGTGGAAAAACTTTTTTTCCATTTATCATTTTCTTAAATCCAAAAGTATTTCTTCTATTTGGAAATAATGGGAATTTGGACTTTCCACTAGTTTGGATGGATCTTTCTCCCAACTAGTTGACTTGAATAGTGAGGTTTTAGGTACTTTATGACTTGGAGGTTCACTCTTCACCTGACTGTCAACTTTGGCTGTGCTGCTTCCCTCCAGAGTTCACATCAAGGGCAGGGAGGTTATACAAGCCAGAGATGTCATGGTGTATCAGTTTTTCTAGTTGGCTCAATCCCAGAGCAATGCTCTGTTTTTACTCTAAACAATCCCTCACTGAATTTGTCAACAGGGATTGAGTCTGGCTTTTAAGGTCCTGTTTGAAAAATATCTGTCCTTTTCAGTATGTTTTCATGACTTCTTTCATGTTTTCTGGTATGAAATTAAGATAAAAATATCTTTCTTTTCACCAAGTTTGAAATCAAGCAAATAGATGAAAATCTTTGTGGGAGAGCTATTGGAAGGATGGTTGTAGCATGAAAGGAGGCTATGTACCATTAACTGACTGACTAATGCAAAATTCAAGATAAGGTCATCATTCACAATGAGTTGTGTTTTTTATGGTTGCAATTATTAGCAACATATCGAGGTCTTCAAGGCCAGGAAAGATTAGACTCTGTACTGTATTTACATTGGATACTTTTTACTTTAGTAGTGATAAAATTCACAAAGATTCTTTCGAAGGGTCGAAATTTTCTACAATAAGTCTAAAATTCAGATGTCAGAGAGATTTTTCTTTTAGAAAGATTTTCAGAAAAGGTATATTAATTCAGTTCCTATTGATGGTGTCAGATCCACTTCTGGTGCTTTGATATATTCTACAGACATTTTAAAAAGTTCTTATCCAGTACTAGAAAATAAATTACATTGAAGCAAAAGTTCTTCTTGAGCTGATAATGCTGCTCAGCTAAGAAAAAATTCGTGAGTTGAATACTTGTTGATTGAATCTGGGTAAAATAGCTTTGAAGAATCTGACATTTCTAAATGGCTCTTAGTAGTTACAAATACAGTAAGAAGATGAGTCTTACTAACTTATAACCAACATGGTTGATAACAAGATATTATTGTTTGGCATTCGTAGCAGTAACCATAGCACCATTTCTCAAAGCTCTTCTCTAAGAGGGCTGTAAAGTAGTAGATTGTTGTTCAGGAAATATTCATTCCTTCCCTTCTAACTCCTACAGTAGTGTTGTATTCTTCCTTTTCCTACTGATGCTGGACTTGGTTGTGTGACTTGCTTTGGCCAATGGAATGTGGGTGGAAGTGATATCATACAAGATCTGAGCCTAAGCCTTAAGAGGAATTATGTACCTTCCCTCATTGCTCTATGAGCTTTTGTCCTCTGCAATGAGAAGAAAATGCCCCTGGGGACTGTGGCTCTTTCAGCCTGAATATCCACAGTTTCTCCACAGAGCTGCAGCCTGAAGCAGCCTATGATTCTATCTGAAGACTTGTGAACATGAGAATAAATGCTTATTGCTGCATCACAGAGTTTTAAAATGGTTTGTTATTCAGCACAACCTGACTTGTATAGGGACACAGATCATTTCCTAGACATCGTCCAATAGTGGCTTTTAGGATATTAAGGTCGAAGGTACTATAATTACTAGATTGCTGAAAGAGGCAGAGTTTTCAAAATTTTGCCAATCACTTCTTTGACACATTGATTGTTAAAGAGTGTATTGCTTAATTTCCTCATAGTTGTGTGTTTTCAGATTTCCTTATGTGATTTATTTCTAGTTTCATTCCATTATGGTTGGGGAAGATTCTTTATATGATTTTGTAGAGGCAGAAGCAACTCCATTTTGGATGCTAACCCGCTATGTTGACTTCTGATTAACTCCAGTTCTGGGAATGCCTCTGAGATTTCTAGTTTATCTACTGTGAAGAGCACATACTTACCATAAACCCTGCCCTTAGGTCAAAACAACCTTGATGGTGCATTTTTTTTTATAGATATATGAAGCACATATACCCTTTCCTTGTGGTATATAAGCCCTGAGTCTGGGAGTTAATGGTGCAGGAATCTACTGTTTTGCGGCTGTCTGAGTCAGAGCTTCTGTTTGTCAGTCACTTTTTAATGTTTCTTTCTGGCTAGGAGCAGTGGCTTATGCCTGTAATCCCAGCACTTTGGAAGCCAAGGCTGAAGGATTGCTTGAGGCCAGGAGTTTCAGACCAGTCTGGGCAACATAGCAAGGCCCTGTTTCTAAAAAAAAAAAAAAAAAAAAAAATTAGCTGGATGTGGTGATACGTGCCTGTAGTCTCAGCTGCTCAGGAGTCTGAGGTGGGAGGATTGCTTGAGCCTAGGAGTTTGAGATTGAAATGAGCTATGTTCATGCCACGGCACTCTAGACTGGGCAAGAGAGTGAGACCTTGTGTTTATAAAGCAAACAAACCAACTGTTTCTTTCTGAGAAACTGGATGTGTTAGCCTCTTTCTTTGGCCTCTTGGCCTTTAGGGGTAGGTCTGCATAGACCTGCTCAGGGTGGAACAGATTTTAATCTTTTAAAATTTATTGAGACTTGTTTTGTGACCTAGTACATAGTCTATACTAGAGAATGTTCCATGTGTACTTGAGAGAATGTGTACTCTGTTGTGGTTGGGTGGAGTGTTCTGTATATGTCTGTTAGGTCTAGTTGGTTTATAGTTTTGTTGGAAAGTCCTTTATTTATTTCCCTGTTGATCTCTTAATAATTGTTCTATCCTTTATTGAAAGTGGGAGTACTGAAGTCTCTAACTGTTATCGTAGAACTGTCATTTCTGCCTTAAATTCTATCAGTTTTGCTTTACATATTTTGGGGCTCTGTTATTAGGTATATATGTGTTTATAATTGTTATACCATCTTGATGGACTGATCCTTTTACCAATATATATAATACCTTTCTTTATCTTTCTGTTCATAGGTGCTTTCTAATATAAAGTGGTACATTGTGGATATTCAACCCATCTAATTGCCCACTAACATCTACTTTAAGCATAACTTTTATGCAATAAATTCTAACATTTGCTGCACAAAAAGGTATAAATGAGGTTGCTATTTAAAGGATGCAAAGAAGACTAGTGTGGCTAACAGTGGTATCAAGGGGAGTCAGAGAAGTGGGCAAGGGCTTTGTAAAATAAGGTAAGAATGTGGATTTTATTGCCAATGGTATAAATATTTAATGGAGGATTTTAAGCATGAGATTTATAATTTAAGAAGATCACTCTGGGGACTGTTTTAAGAATGGGTCATAGGTAGGAAGAAGGGTAAGGCTTTCTCTATAGTGCAGGCAAGAGATGTTGATGGATTAGACCAGAGGGGCAATAATGAAGATTAGGGAAGTGTAGACTTTTAAGATATGTTTTGTATATAGAGTGGATAGAACTTACTGATGAGTTTCTGTAGGGAATGGGATAGATGACTCAGGGATGACTCTTGGTTATTTTTGTTTGTTTGTTTTGTTTAGTTTTTTGGTTTTACCTCTGTAGTATTTCCTCAGACAAGGAGAGCATAACTGCCCTGTGGCTGCACCTTGTCCGCTGCATAGACAGAGCCCATTTATCAAGACAGGGGAATCTCAATACAGAAAGAGTAATTCACGCAGAGCTGACTGTGCAGGAGACCAGAGTTTTATTATTATTCAAATCAGTCTCCCCAAGGATCAGAGGATCAGAGTTTTTAAGGAGAGTTTTTAAGGACCAGAGTTTTTGAGGACAACTTGGTGGGCGGGGCGGGGGGAAACCAGTGAGCCAGTTGTGCTGATTGTCAGGTCAGAGATGAAATCATAGAGAGTCAGAGCTGTCTTCTTGCACTGAGTCAGTTTCTGCATGGAAGCTACAAGGTCAGATGAACCAATTTATTGATCTGGGTGGTGCCAGCTGATCCATCATGTGCAGGGTCTGCAAAATATCTCAAGCAATGATCTTAGGAAAAGTTTAGGGAGGGTTGGAATCTTGTAGTCTCCAGCCATATGACTACTAAACCATAATTTCGAATCTTGTGGCTAATTTGTTAGTCCTACAAAGGCAGTCTAGTCCCCAGGCAAGAAGGAGGTTTGTTTTGGCAAAGGCTGTTATCATCTCTGTTTTAAAGTATAAGCTAAGTTTCTCCCAAAGTTGGTTCAGCCTATGCCCAGGAATGAACAAGGACAGCTTAAAGGTTAGTAGCAAGATGGAGTCAAGATGAAAGTTAGATCTCTTTCACTGTCTCGGTCATAATTTTGCAAAGACGGGTTCAAGAGGAGGAGTAGCAGGTCTTTTTGTTTGTTTGTTTGTTTGGCTAGTTCCTTGGTGGAGGAAAATAAATCAAATGTTCTTTTTGTTTGTTTTGTTTTTTAAGCTTGAGATACCTATTTTAGTTTAGACAACCTTTCAAGAAGGAAGGATTAGTTAGTTGGGTCAAATGTTATGAGACGTCAAGTAGGATGGAGACCAAGAAGTGACCACTACTTTGTCAATATTTGGAAAGATCAGTCTCTGGTATAAATAGACAACCACAGAATGGGAGAAAATTTTTGCAAACTATGCATCTGGCAAAGGTCTAATATCCAGCATCTATAAGGAATTTAAATTTACAAGAAAAAAATAAACAACCTCTTTAAAACATGGGCAAAGGACATGAGCAGACACTTTTCAAAGGAAGATATACATGTGGCCAACAAGCATATGGAAAAAAGCTCAACATCACTGATCATTAGAGAAATACAAATTGAAACCACAATGAGATACCATCTCACACCAATCAGAATGGCTATTATTAAAAAGTCAAAAAATAAAATAACAGATTCTTGAGAGGTTGCAGAGAAAAAGGAACACTTATATGCTGTTGGTGGGAATGTAAATTAATTCAGCCATTGTGGAAGACAGTGTGCCAATTCCTCAAAGACCTAAAAGCAGAAATACCATTTGATCCAGCAATCCCATTACCAGTATATACCCAAAGGAATATATGTACATGCATGTGTACATAAAAATATATGCATGTGTATTCTCATTGCAGCACTATTTACAATAGCAAAGACATAGAATCAACCTAAATGCCCATCAATGATAGACTGGATAAAGAAAATGTGGTACATATGTACCATGGAATACTATGGAGCCATAAAAAAGAATGAGATTGTGTCCTTTGCAGGAATATGGATGAAGCTAGCAAACTAACACAGGAACAGAAAACCAAATATTGCATGTTCTCACTTATAAGTGGGAGCTAAATGATGAGAACTCAGAGACACATAGAGGGGAACAACAGACTTTAGGCCTACTTGAGGGTGGAGGGTGGGAGGAGGGAGAGGATCAGAAAGAATAACTATTGGGTACTAGACTTAATACCTGGGTGATGAAATAATTTGTACAATGAACCCCTATGACATAAGTTTACCTATGTAACAAGCCTGCACATGTACCCCTGAACTTAAAAGTTAAATTAAAAAAACGGAATAGTTTCTGGTAAGTGATGGGGGCAGAAACTTGATTGGAGTGGGCTGAGAAGAGATTGTGAGATGATAGGTGGAGATGATGTTCATGTATAACTCTATCAAGAATGTTTCCTGTAGTGGGTTTGAGTAGTTCATAATAGTTGAAGGAGATTGCGAGGTTTAAGGAAGTTCTCCTTTTTTTTTTTAAATAAGATGGAACATAATTAGTATCCCTGGCCTCCACCAAATGCCACTAGGGCTCCATGGTCACTGTGACATCAAAATGCACCATCACTGGTTTCCAAATTTTTCTTGGAGAGGGAAATCGTGTTCCCCTCCACTTCCTCAACTACAACATGTTTGTGTAACAATGCAAATAATCTATTAGAGAGAGAGAACGTGGAGAGAAATGGGACAATTGCAGGAGTGAATACTGAGAATGCCAGAGGGGATGGAATTTAGATGGGACAGGGATATTTTGTCCATTGTGAAAGAAAGAAAGCAAAGCAAATATGTACTGAATAAGAAGGTTGGTATTTTGTTGGTGAGAAGATGAGGGAGATCTGTTAACTGCTTTTTTTAAAAAAAATGAGGCAGAAGGATAGATTATCTGTTGGGTATAGGGGCAAGTATTGGAGCAATGAATTTGAGTAGGGAGAAGATGGGACCTACTCATTTTGAATGTGAATGCTAGGAAAGTGTTCTTGGATTGAAAGAAGCTTGAGCATCCTTTTAAGATTTGTTTGTGGTCTGTTTCCACCATTCAACCTAGCTCCATGAGTTCAGAAACCTTGTCTCTCTTGTTGTACAACAGCATACCTATACCGCCTGACATGGTATCTAGTGCCTTGTAGGTACTTGATAAATGTTTATTCTATAATTTAATAGTGCTTGGCTTTCTGTTGAAATTGCTAGAAGACACCTATTCACCAACTTTACCAGTATTCCATAGACTGTTAATGCTGGTCAGTTGTGCCTGAATTCCAAAGGGAAGAGGGGATAATGAGACGTGTCTGGTTCTCCCTACACATCATGGCCTGACCTAGTTTTTCAGGATAACTTTGGAATGCCCTTGGTTGGACATTCTACCAAGGAAGTAGGCAGGTTTGAGGAGCGTACATTCAGTTTGATGGGGAGCTTAGAATTTTATTTTTGGTTTATGAAACCCACATATTCTCTGAAGAATTCCAGCTGTATTATATATAATATATATGTATTGCAGAAAAAATAAGAAAAAACAGATAGAGCATCTTGACACTGGAAGTATCTTTCTCAGATACCATCTGGTAGATTAACTGCAGTCATTCACTTCCTCCTTCTTAGCAAGTGAATTATATTTCCTCTTTCCATTGACTCAGGGCTTGGCCATATGACTTGCTTTGGCCAATGAAATGTTAGCAGTATGACATATGCTATATCTGAGCAGAAGCTGTAAACATGATTGCTTGATTTGGCTTGGCCATTCATGTTTCTGTTCTCTGCCATGAGCTAAGCATGTCTCAGACCCTTCTGCTTGGGTCCTGGCATAAGAAGAAAGGTGGAGAGGACTCTGTCTAGCCCACAGCCGTATCCTCCATGTGGTGAAAAATATGCATCTGTGCTTCTAAGTCACTAAAATTGTTTTCTGTTATTGAAGCAAGGGTTCTTTCCTCCAAGAATTGACTGTCAAGCTCAATGCTTTCAATCAACAACAGGGATGTCATGCAAGGTGCCAGACCCTCCTCTTGTATCCATTGATCAGGGAATTATTTCCTCTTGAACCCAAATATGACCTCAGAATCCTTTTGAATACAGGGCCCCAAGGAGCTACTGCCAATCAAGTGGATGTAGCTGGTGAGATGAAACCTGTCTGGCCTGATTCCACTACACTATTTTGTCTTCTAAGATTGATAACTTTTGCTTAGGTGGGTCCTCCAAAGTAGGAATGTCCTTGGACATGCCAATCAGAACTGCCTGTCTCAGAAAACTCATTTATTATTTTATTATTTATAATGTTTTATAATATTTTTAATGCTTACCATATTATTAGTGTCTTGAAATCAATATTACTGTAATACTAATAGTGCTCAAATTCATGAAGATGTGACTTGCTCAAGGTCACACACTCTAGTCTGTTTGTGTCTTATGACCACAGTCTCTACATTATCCTCATGGATCCCAGGTGTGGCTAAAGGATTCCATTGGCTACAGCCTTTGAATTTTTTCTTTCTCTGGGCCCCAAACTTCCTTATTTCCTGGATTCCAGGGGGACTGAAGCATATGGATCCTTTAGATCCCTCTTCCACCAAGAGCTGATATCCAAGTGTCTTTATAGGTGAAGAGAACTGCAAAGGAATTGTATTAGAAAGAAGTTATTAGTGGAACCAGGAGAGGCACATGACTGGCTTAGGAGGCCTCTCCTGGCAAAAGCATATTCCTGAACTTAACCAAAGCGGCATCAGAGGCTTTACTGAGAAAACCGATGAGGAAAGCCAGGTATCCTTAGCATGTTATTGAACGTCAACGTGTCCATTAAAAAGGTACAGTGCAGGCTCTGTCAAAACATGGGGTTGGGGGACAAGGTAACTAAGATCCTCACTACTTCTGGGTAATGGAAAAAAATGCTGAGATTCACTGGGGTTGTGGTCCATAGTTTTACCTGCAAGGTGACTCATCCATGGGACAGTCAATCATTATAATCAGGGTTAATCATTTATAAAAAGAATTTCCTGCTGAGAGAAAGCAGCTTCATGGGGTATCAGGCCAGATGTTCTTCTAAGCATTTACAGCTCTGTGATGAGGTTGCTACTGCCCCATTTTATGTTTATTTTTCAACTGATGCCATTTTTTTCAAAGTGGTTATGTTTTCAGCCTTGTCATTCCTGCCACTAGGCAGCTTCAAAATTGTCCATTCTTGGCAATGTTTAATGCCTTGTCGCCTGTCTTGCTGTCAGGGGCAGCTCATTTGAGCTGCCAAGAGGGCCTGCTTTATTGCTCAGCCAGCCAAGGCCTAAGCTGCTTTATGACATTTCAAAGTGAATCGATGATAGAAATTTCAATTTGTTTCAGAAGAGAGTTGTCAACAGACCTAGAGCTCAGAAAATGAGTGACCAGGTCTTTAAAAGCCATTGATTTGAGTGCACATAGATGAAAGACACCCTGAATGCTGTTTCAGCATGTGTTTAGTCTGAAGTTTATCCTTATTTATATGTAGTTACTACTTCTGAAAAATGCTTGGATAGCCTAATACTGCCGATTAGAATTCATTCTTTTCTACTTTGATAAATGTGATGATCATAGGTTGTTTTTGTCTGTCCCTTTGGGGGACTACCACACCTCCACTCTCAGTACCTGTGGTTTTGATGGAGCTAATTTCAGACCTTTGTCCCAGGGGTAGGCCTGCCCAGTGAGACACATGGATTTGTCTTAGGGATGGATATGTTAGCTGTATCAGTCAGGATCTTGGAAACAGATGACACTTTCAAAATGGGTTATCAAATAACCCTTCCATGGAGGCGTAGGTGGAGTGTGGGAAAACTGTAAAGGATAGTGCAGTTTCTGGGCTGCTCATAGTAGGGCATCGTACTGCTTTTAGGTTGCAGAGGCAAAACTGGGAAGCCATTACTAGAACTCAAAGAGAGAAGGTGTGTGGAGAGAGCTGCAGGCAGGACCTGTGACTATTGGCTGAAAGATATAACCAACTCATGTGGACCTTGCAAGGGGTGCTGGGGGAAATGAACATCCTGACCTCATTCTTCTCTCTTCCTCCAGCCTCCCACTGGTCTTACTATTGACAATACCCAAGGGAAGAAGGCACAGAGGAAAGGAGCCATTGATACATCCAATCTCTCACCTACCAAGCTGGAAGAAGAGTAGAGTGAACCTCCCAGCTACTGAGCTGGAAGTAGAGGAGAGAATAGATTTGGAGGTCAAGCTGAGGATATCTGGCACAAGAGCCAATTTAGGCCAATTGAGAGTTAGTTCTGGGACTTTTAATGGAGCAATTGGGCAACAAGTTCTTCTTTCTGCTGAAATTACTGTGAAATAGGCCTGGTGGCCATCTCATCACCACTCTGGAAAGAGGGCAAAAAGATGGGGACAAATTCCTGATGATATCATTTAAGGACTTGAACCCAGTGACACTTGAGGACTACCCCTAGAGTTTTCAACTAGGGGCCAATAAATCCTATCTCTGCATTAGCTAGTCAGGTTTCTCTCACTTGCATCTGAAAGAGGTCTGACAAATTAACAGTCTACACAGTTCTACACATTGCAAAACTCAGTTCATGGTGCCATTGAGATGATCTCCTGCCACATGCAGCAATGGCACTAACATACTCATTCCACTAAATCTGGGTTTTCTTGGTGTCAGTCCCTGTTCTTTCGTAACCCTCTCCAACTGTAGCCTCAGTTCTACCCTGTTCCTTTGTAGTCTTAACAAAGATAGCCAGGATGTCACTGGTCCAGAGGCATCATTGAGCAGCATCTGGAATTTTATGAATTCAGCATGTTTTGGAGACAATTTTTTTTTTTTTTTGAGATGGAGTCTCTCTCTGTCACCCAGGCTGGAGTGCAGTGGCGCGATCTCAGCTCACTGCAACCTCCTCCTCCTGGGTTCAAGCGATTCTTCTGCCTCAGGCTCCTGAGTAGCTGGGACTACAGGTGTGCGCCACCACACCCCACTAATTTTTGTATTTTTTTTAGTAGAGACAGGGTTTCACCATGTTGGCCAGGATGGTCTTGATCTCTTGATCTTGTGATCCGCCCACCTCGGTCTCCGAAAGTGCTGGGATTACAGGCGTGAGCCACCGCGCCTGGCCAGGAGACAATATTTTCAAACATGCAGGGAAAATAATGCAAGTCCCCTTTAGTAGGAAAAAAAAGGCTGGAATTAATATAGACTGAGGTTTGGTGATTTAATTGAAATATTGAAATGTGTGCAAAGCTGGTAGATGTTGGGCCAGATCAAATAATTCTATGAGAGAATTATTTTAACATAAGGATAGACCTAGTCCATGGACTCAGGTTGAGTAATAACTTTTCTGAAAGATACATAGCATCAAAAGACATTTGGTAAGTCCTTGGTTAGCATCTTTGATAGGTGGCAGATCTTTTATTTATAGAGAGCCCTCTTCTTGGAGTGTGTGTGTGTGTGATTGTACATATGTGTATGTATAAAACAAAGTCATCTTTAAATTATGCTTTTCACCAGCAGGAAATAAAAGGAAAGAGTTTGTAGGCTGAGGGCCAGGAATGTCCCATCTCCTTCAGGGTAGTCCTGCAGATGGACCTTCCCCCTAGGCGCACATGTCTTGCCTTCCCTCCTTTCTCATACAGGGCAAAGAGTGAAAATCCCTATCTGCGCACACACAGAGCTGGGAATGGGAAAGAGCTGAAGCACAGCATGGCAGAGCAGAAAGAGCACACCCTCGAACCAGACTAGGTTTCCAGCCTCTTCTATTCATGATCTGTGAGGCCTTCACTTAATCTCCCCAGGTTCTTGTTTCCTCCTTTGTAAAATGGGGATACTAATATCTTCCTTAGGGCACTATTGTGAGGATTAAATGAGATCGAGTGAACAAAGCTTCTAAAGTCCTGCTGGGTGAACGTCTTCATAAGCGGCCAAAACAATAACAATGATGACAAATCTGGGCAAGTCAGATCAGCAGCACATCCAAGATTCGCTTTGAAGCCTGTAGGACAATGCCTGGCGCTCAATAGCAAATGTTAGTTCCCATCTCCTTCTTCCCGCTTTCCCCGGGAATGTTTAGTCCCTCAAATAGAATCCTCTGCTGACTGCATCTCAGGGCTTCATGAGATGATGGGAACAATGAGAGCTTCGGAAAACCATAGTTTGCTTTTTTAGCCCAATAACCCCATCTTTGAGAATTAGCCTAAGAAATCACCTGAAAGAAAAAAAAAGTCATTTGTGCTAACAGTCTACTACAGAATCATTTGTAAGAGAAAAAAAAAACAAAAAACAAAAAACAAAAACAACCTACCAATATCAATAATGATGTCAGTTCAATTATGGTAATTCAACTAAATGGGTTATTCTACAGTCATTGAAATGATACTTTCAAAGGCTATACAGCAACATGGAAACTGTTTATGATTTAATGTTAAGTCAAAAGATACAGGGCAGGGCATGGTGGCTCACTCCTGTAATTCCAGGACTTTGAAAGACCAAGACGAGAGGATTGCCTGAGGCCAGGAATTTGAGACTAGCCTGGGCAACATAACAAGACCTCATCTCTACAAAAAAATTTAAAACTTAGCTGAGCATGGTGGTGCATGCCTGTAGTCCTAGCTCTTCAGGAGGCTGGGTGAGAGGATCACTTGACAGGAGTTTGAGGCTGCAGTGAGCAGTGACCTTTGATAGTGCCACTGCACTCCAGCTTGGGTGATACAGTGAGAACCTGTTTCTAAAAAAAAAGATACCTACAGAATTGTGCCTGTACTATGTCATACTATGATACAGGCCTGTGTCCATGTGGGGGGCGCTACTGGGATTTTCTGTCCCTTGGGTGCTTCATTTTTGTCATCTTTACACACTGGGTTTGCGTATTTAGGTAGGGAAATTCTCTAACCTTTTACAACTTAGTTTATTTTTTGACCAGGTATGAATATTTATTATGCACAAACCTTACAAGGCCAGGAGAGAGAACACAGAAAAAAAAAATAAAAACAGTCTCATTCTTTAAAATAGCAAATATTGTGATGAATTTCAACAATGCATTTCAACTCCTATTGATGGAACTTATACAATAAATATTAATGATAACTTAAATTAGAATTATAAAATGATCCTTCTGTCTGTATTTCACTTTGCTTAGGAAAAATGAATTATTGGATGTAAGGTATTTAGAGTAAGGCCTGACATACAGTGAAAAATCAATAAATGAGAGCTTGTGCATCACAACACTTATTACACGGAGGCACCATTTTTATACTAATTCATGCGTATATGTATATGGCTCACAGCAATGCAGTGGGGTGGGGACCATTAGTATTCCAACCTCAGAGATGAGGAAATGCTATAGAGAAGTTCTATCACATGTCTAGGGTCACATCACTAGCAAGAGGCAGAGCTGGAATTCCCCTGTGGACCAGGCACCAGAGTCTTGGTCCTCACCATTTCACCACAGGGCATTCTCATTAAGCAAAGCTACTATCTTTAGGGCTTCTGGAAAAGAAAACCAAGTGAGTCCCTGAGCTTTTAGGGGAAGATGGTTTTTGAGTGCCTTGGCCCCCAGGGAAGGGAGTGATGAGGGCTGGAGAGGAGGAGGAGGGGAGCAGGCCCTTGTTTCTGCTCCTTCTGGAGTGGAGGGAATGGAGACATCAGGAATGGGGAGCCTTGGGAGGACTTATTGTTCGCTGGTGCAGGGACTGGAGGTAGAACATCCTTGACAGATATGTTGCTAAAGTCACATGTGTAGTCAGGCGGACAAGGAAAAGGATGTGAGCCATATGGGACCAGAGGACTGCCTCTGCTCCTCAGCTGCTCTGAGCTCTGAGGTTTTACAACTGAATGCTTGTCTGCGTTATTTGGAGCAGCATCCTCTTCCCTACACACAACTGAGAGTCTTCAAGTGCCTTAACTTGTGCTGTCCCTCTAAGCTTTTCCTCATAAATAATCACTACATCCAGGGACAGAAAGATTCCCAGGTAGCTGTGAGACTCCCCACAGGCTCTGCGCCCCATCAAGGCTCCATTTGAGGCAGTGTTGCCCCCTCCCTGCAGAAGCCTGAGAGCCTCCTCCACTCTGACCTCAATGAGATAGTGAGGGGAGTGGGTTGGTGTAACTGGGGCAAGCATGAAATCAGAAACTGAGTTTGGGCAGAGCTGTCCCAGGTGAGGGAGGGACTCTGAGGATCAGGACCTAAGTTGAGGCCAAAGCCCAGGTGCATGACCAGGGAAGTCCAGCTGCTGGAGTTGAAAGACAAGGCAAGGCTGAAGGTGAGAAGCCAGGCAGGGACCCCAGGAACAAATGCCTCACCCTCTGCCTCTTCTGGGAGTGATCTCAGGGGAGGGGGTGTGCAGGGTCTGGGGCTGAATCATGGGGTACTCACCTGAGACCAAGGGTGACACTGGCATGGCAGAAGCAAGTTGAGTCAGAAACATGTGACAGCTGTGGTCTAAAAAGGGAAGCCTAAAGGGTCACCAAAGTGAAGGGGCCAAAGGAGCTATGGCAGCTGGGATACGGAGCCAGGAATCTGAGAACCAGGGAGGTGAGTGCAAAAATAGTAGGTCCAGGGTAAACATGATTGGTTTAGAACATGTGTTGCCTGTGGCTCACTCTGGTGGGCCAGCTGGGCATGGTGGGAGTGTGGATTTGCTAAATTTAAAGGGCCAGAACAGACACCACTGTGCAGGAGACTGTGCATCTGTTTTAGCCTGGGAACCTCTTATGATAGCTCAGGCTGGGTCCAAGAAGGTCTAAGCATGGTTTGCCCTGAACCTGGAGCTGGGAAAGCAGACCGAATCTAAATGGGAGGGGAAGGCAGTGTTGGAGATAAGGACAAGCCGTGATGGGCGCTTGGGTGGAGGGACAAGTCTGGGCGCTGGGGCCTGGGCACCATGGGGCTTACATGCTCGGGCCTGCAGGAGCGAGTGAATAGTGCTGGGGGAGAGAGCGGCAGATGAGTCACAACCCCAGATGTGAGCAGATGCTCTGGGCAGATTTGGGCTGCTTGTCAGCAAATTTGACCACAGCCCGGATGGGCTGTCAAGCTCAGGCCACTGGCCCCACTCCCAGCACAGAAAAAACCTAAGAACTCACTCCTCTGTGAGTGATCACTCTTTGAAATGTTTCATAGCCCTTTATGGAACCACATCTGGGAGAGTAAATGCATTTTCTAAGCCAGGCTTTACAAGTTGATTTTATGACGCATCTAGGCAGAAGGTGAAACGCCCCAGTCATTAACCCACTTCCCCTTGTGGGTGAATTCCGCAATACGTTTTTCATCTGAGCTGTGGAACAAGTTTCTCTAGCACACACAGACCTGTCTGTCAGTGGACATTTGGCTGTTCATGTAAATCCTTGGCTTTTCAGAGGCTGTCCCTGTTTCACCTCTCAGGTCACATGCTTTCTCTTGCAGGCAACTTTGCTGGCTCTTCCTGGAACAGGCCAAAACACGGGGTTGAAGTTCTGTGGATAAGGCTGCCTGTGTCAGAGGGGCCTTGAGCACACATTCGGATTCTTAGCCACCAGCTTACCAGATAGCTTGCTCTGTGTGTGTGTGTGTGTGTGTGGGTGGGTGGGTGTGTGTCCTTTAAAATTCTAGGTTAATGGCCACATGTTTTAGGCCACTTCTGTCCTCCTAAAATAGGGCTCTGAGCACGTCTCCAAAGGAGGGCTCCTGAAGCACAAGCAGTGGGCCGGCTGCCAGGGCTGGCAGAATGAGACACAGTACTTGAAATAAATGCAGGGTGTTTGCTTACAGATTCTTCACATCATGGATGAGTCAGATGACTTCTCACCCCAGATTCTGTTTTTACCCTCTTTCCTACTCGGAGCTAGGGGTGGGAGGATTGTGTAAAGTTTAAAATATATCCCCAAATTATATACTTCTGTCTTTTGAGTTTTAATGTACAATAGGGATCCTTTCATTCTTCGACACAGTCGAGAATTATGTGTTACTTTTTCAGTTTCATTCTGTTTTAATTCATACCTGGTTGTGGAAAGGGCAGTGGGTTGGAAGTTGAGAGACTTAGGATCAAGTCTCTGCTAGTTAGTAGCTGTGGGATTTGGGGCAAGTCAGTCCACCTCTCTGAGCTGCAGTTTCCTTACTGACAACATGGGCTGTCAATTCCTCGTGGGGGCTGTGAGCTTGCCTTGGAAAGGAATGGCTTTCCCCATTCAGTGGCCCTGGTTTTCTGGGCCCCTGCCCTTCACGTGGGGTTGCTTGTTATGCCCTTGCTTGTCATGACAGCAAGTTAGATCACTCTTGGAAGTGTTTTGAAAACTAAAATGCTACATTCTTATTAGGGATAATTATTACTATGTGCCATGCCAAAAACAAACAAACAAAAAATCTTTATCTTTTCTTCAGCCTTCTTCACACTCAACTTAGCCTCATCTGTGGCTAGAGTTTCTTCAGTATTCCAGGCAAATCCCTTCTCTCTGGCTTTCTGAGGCTGACCTAACCTCCAACTCCACTCATAACACCTCTGCATCTGCTTCTGCTACTTCTTTTTTTTTTTTTCAGGGTCGTCCGTATGTTCTTTTATTATTTATTTATTCATTTCATAGTAGTAACATATAAGAATATAAAACTTAGCATTAAAACATTGTAAAATTTTTAATTTCAAAATACTTTTAAGAATTGTATTTTCAAAATTGACACATAATTGTACATATTTATGGGGTACCTAGTGATGTTTTGATGCATATGATATATAGTGATCAGATCAGGGTAACTGGCATAGACGTCTACCTCAAACATTTATCATTTCTTTGTGTTGGAAACATTCAATATCCTTCTAGCTATTTGAGTCTCTCTCTTATTGTGAACTATAATCCTTCTACAGTGCTATAGAACACTACAACATATTCCTCCTATCTAGCTATCATTTTGTATCTTTAACAAATTTCCCCTGTCCCTCCCCACATTACCCTTCCCAGCTTCTAGTATCCTCTGTTCTACTTTTTCCTTTTTTTTTTTTTTTTGAGACAGAGTCTCCCCCTGTCGCCCAGACTGGAGTGCAGTGGCACCATCTTGTCTCACTGCAAGCTCCGCCTCCCGGGTTCACTCCATTCTCCTGCCTCAGCCTCCCGGGTAGCTGGGACTACAGGCGCCCGCCACCACGCCTGGCTCATATTGTTTTTATATTTTTAGTAGAGACGGAGTTTCACCGTGTTAGCCAGGATGGTCTCTATCTCCTGACCGCGAGATCCACCCATCTTGGCCTCCCAAGTGCTGGGATTACAGGCGTGAGCCACTGCGCCCAGCCTGCTTTTTACTTCTAATATGAACTTTTTTTTTTTTTTTAGCTTCCACATGTGAGTGAGAATATGTGGTATTTAACTTTCTCTTCCTGGCTTATTTCACTTAACATAATGTCCTCCACTTCCATCCAAGTTGCTGTGAATGACAGGAATTCATTCTTTTTATGGCTGAGTAGTATTCCACTGTGAATATGTGCCACATTCAAAAATCCATTCATCTGTTATTGGACACCTAGATTGATTTCATATCTTGGCTGATGTGAGTGGTGCTGCTAGATACATGAGGGTGCAGATGTCTCTTCAATATACTGATTTCCTTTCCTTTGGATACATGGATCATATTTAACCATTTTTAAGTGTACACTTAGTGGCATTAAGTACATTCACGCTGCTGTGCAATCATCACAGCTATCCATCTCCAGAACATGTTCATCTTGCAAAACTGAAATTCTATCCATTAAACAACAACTCCCCATTTCCTCCTTCCTCCAGCCCTTGGCAGCCACCATTCTATTTTCTGTCTCTAAGAATTTAACCACTTTAGATACATAATATAAGTGGAACCATACAATATTTGTCCCTTTGTTTTTGGCCGATTTCACTTAGCGCAGTGTCTCCAAGGATCATTCATGCCTGCTTCTTTTCAGAGATAGAAAGTCTTCAGAAACTTTTAAACAGTAGATAGAAAAAAATGATATGGTATCTCAGAAACTACTATAAAATCGGAAGCTGAGTGGATACGTACACTTCTTTGTTTAGGTGCTCTTATAGCTGTGAAGTAACTTTCTTAAATAAAAAATAAAATGTATTGTGTATCTGTATCTGGGATATCAGACGAGATCAGGCGTGTTCAGGGTGGTGTGGCCGTAGAGGTCTCAGCTGGGCAGGAGCTGAGTGATACTCCATCTGATATGCGGATTTGGGCAATATCTTTCCTCCCATGCATTTAGCTGTATCTGATGACTTACCTAGGACCAAAGAAGTCCTGAGCAAGAACGCTTAAGAAGCTGATAGTGGCTGGGCGGAAGTGGCTTATGCCTGTAATCGCAACACCTTGGGAGGTTGAGACGAGGTCAAGAGTTTGAGACCAGCCTGGTCACCATGGTGAAACCCCGTCTCTACTAAAAATACAAAAATTAGCTGCGTGTGGTGGAGCACACCTGTAATCCCAGCTACTCGGGAGGCTGAGGCAGGAGAATTGCTTGAACCCGGGAGACAGAGGTTGCAGTGAGCTGAGATTATGCCACTGTACTCCAGCCTGGGCAACAGAGCAAGACTCTGTCTCAGAAAAAAAAAAAAAAAGAAGCAGCAGCTGATAGTTTGGGGGGTCTGACAGAACCAGGTTTCAGGAAGGTGATTTGACTACTTGCGGGAAAAGTTACTGAAAGGGGGAAAGTAGACTGGCATGGTGGTCCAGACCTGGTAGTGGGGCCTGGGCACCAAAGAGGAGTGGCATCAAGACCCTCAAGCACCCTGGAAGCAAGGGCCAGGTGTAAAAATTCAAACACCTGTTTAAGTAAACTCTGTAATGGTTTGGGGCCCAAAGGAAAGGAAGGGGAAGTGGGGAGGGAAATTATAACAGGACTCCTGCTATGGCTTATGAAAAGCCAAACATTCTCCTCTTCCCCTTGGCAGTGACTGGGGAGCCGAGTAACTCCGTCATGAACATCAGTGGCTCAGTCATAGGTGTTGGGAAGAAGGTCTCCATCCACCTCAGCAGAGGCAGTGCAGTGACAGTCGTGGGCTTCTGCGTCACTGTGATGGTGTATAGCAGCAGGATCCCCAGATCTCAGGCTAGCAGAGGGCGCGTTAGCAGCTCTGCTTTGTACGGATACAGGCCAGCAGCATGGGGAGGCCTGAGGTGATTTGGGTTCATAGGTAAGGTCCCACTCAGGGACTCCTGGAAGGTCTTGGGGAAGAACTTTGTCAGAGACTGTAATTCTTGCCTGGTTGGATGGGGTGCTAAGCCGATGAGATTCAGATGATAATGTGAACGCAAGCCTAATTGTACCTATTGGCTGGTGAGGGGCAGCAACCTTTGGGTTAGGTATGTTTTGATTTGTTAATAACACAATTATTATGCGGTTTATTCTCACAATGATCAATTCATTAATCTCATTTAATTTATAATGTTTCCTCCAAGGAGAGCTACTAATTGCCAATATGTAGGAACGATAGACCTCTTACTTTCGGGTAGATGATGACACTCATGAGGGACTTTGAGAATTTATTACAGCCTGTTTTTTTGAACTTAGTCACATTTTCAGAAAATAAAAAGACATTGAGAAAAGAGGAGGCAAGAGAGCCTTGAAATTGATGAAATATGACTTATCGGTGTGGAAGTTTGTCTAATCAATGTCTACTTTAGAGTGGCTGCACTCTCAGCGGTTTCTGCTTCTTCCAGAGATTCTTTTATTGTCGTCCCAGACTTTTGGGAACCAAAGAGGAGTTTGCTTGGAAGTGACAAGTTTCTTGAGCCACTTCTATGCTAGTTTTCTTCAGAAAGGTGTTTGAGTATTTCTATATATCGTGTGGCTGGTTCTTAACTATTCTTGACTCTAGGAAAAATCTCGAAGTGGTTTCTTTTGGTCTTATCCAACTACAGGCAATGGAGGGTAGGACGTAGGTCCCCATCCTTCCTTTGGTGGGACTTTCAAGTGTCCCAAGCCATCAAAATGTGGGTTTTTCTCACAGTGTGGATTTCTTGGGCTAAGAAAAGTTTGAAGCATGGATGGGCATTGGTCCTGCTGGACCATGTATGGCTACTCAGAGGCAGCTGTTGGCGGGATGTCCTCACTCAGGGACAATGAGTGCAGCAAAGGACTCATCAGCCCGGGTAGTAAATGTTGGTTGAATTCTGGGCACTGGATGATCTCTCATGTGGTACCCTGGCACTGCCTACTGATCACGCTCACCTGGGCCCAGGTGGGGCAGCCTCCTGAAGCTGACTCTCATCATCACATGCCACTCTAGTCCTGGGGGCTCTACTGATTTCCCTCCTCATGCCCCTGCTCTATCACTCATGGCAACTCCAATACTCACCTTTGAGATTACTTTTGATCTTCATTGGTTCTCTTTTCAAGCTATTTTTAATTTTTATTATTATTTAATATTTTTATTTGAGACAGGGTCTTGCTCTGTCACCTAGCCTGAAGTGCAGTGGTGCAATCATAATTCAGTATCTCCTTGAGCCTAGGCTTAAGTGGTCCTCCTGTGTCGGGCTCCTGAATAGCTGGGACTACAGGCACATGCCACCAAGCTTGGCTTCAAGCTATTTAAAAAACTATTTATTATAGGCATCTTCAAGAATACAGAAAAATGGAAAGAACAGAACCATGGCACTCATATTCACTTAATCTCGATTAAACAATTGTTAACATTTTGTCATGTTTACTTTAACCGAATATATATGAACCACTTCAAAGTAAATTGTAGACTTTTCATCATAAACACTTCAGTATTCAACATGCATCTCTTAGAAATACAAATTCTTTTACATAATGACAATACTATTATCACACCTAAGAAAATTAATAGTAATTGGGTAATATCATCTAATTTAAATTGTATATTCATATTTCCCCAATTATCCCCAACATGAATTTTTAAATTGGTACTTTAGAATCAGAATTTAATCAGAGTTCATGCATTGCATTTAGTAGTATGATTTTTACTCTCTTTTATTCTAAAACAATCCCATTTATGTTTTTAAAAATTATATCATCAGGAGCCAGGGCAGTTGTAATGCAGAATGTCTCACCTTCTGATTTGTCTGACCATTTCTTTGTGGTATCATTTAACTTAAAAATACATACGTAGCCCTTGTATTTTCTGTAAACTGGAAATTAATTTTAAAAGCTTGATTAGATTTGGTTAATAATTTTAGTAGAGGATGCTGATTTTTTTAAATGAACAAATGTCATGCCCTAGTCCCTTCAGGGTTTGCCTTTTGAATTTCAGTATGTTCTCTTTCTCCCCTTTCCTCTCAAAAAGCTTATTTGGAAAATTGCTTTTTTTTTTTTTCCCCACAGCTATTACTACTGAACTATTTCACAAACCCATTTTGAAAGTCAAAAACTGAGCACTGAGTCTTTCTCTTTGTAATTTACCTACACCAACCCTAATCTTCTCTGAGGTGATGCATAGCTGTCACCGGGTAGACATGGAATGCCAGGAAATGCACAAAGGAAAAGCACCCTGACGAATGTTTTCAGCCTTATGTGCCACACCACTAAAGAACATTGCCACCTGCTGTAGGATATGAAGCTTCTGAAGCACATGAGAAGTAACAGGAAGCAGAGGTCATGCCCCCAAAGGTCTTGCTCCACAGAACTGGAGGGACATGTTCTGAAGAATCCCGGGCTGCATCTTGGATGCACCCCGTGGAAACATGGGACTTTGGTCCTTTTCCAACACCAGGTCACGAGGAGAAAGCTCATTTTGCAGCTACTCACAGTTACTAGCAGGGCCATCATCCTTAGCATTTTTCTGTTGACTCAGATCTCAGTGATTTGTAGAAGGACAAATTATCTAAGTGTGAATTTCCTCTTAATTCTGAATAGAATCTTATAATAGCCTGTATCCTGTTATGACTTTCCCAGTAGTCTTATTAATTCAGTAGGGAATAAATCAGCTGTTTCCATTTCATGGTGGGGAGAGGGGGAGCGGGCCGGGGAACAATCTTGGACTTTTTCTTTTTTTCCAATGTTTTTTGAACCCTTATTGTGAACCAGGAGCTGTATTAGGCTCTGAGAATACACAGTTAGCCTGGACGTACATGATGCTTATAGTAGGGAAGAAGACACATAAACAGATACTTTTATTATAAAATGGTAGAAATAATTACTAGGTGTCAAAGGTTCAAAGTTGAAGGGTATAACTCAGCCTTCCTGGAGGAGCTGAGACTTGAGCTAAGACTTGAAGGATGCGCCAGATGCCAAGTGGGGAGAAGAACTTTGTTGGTCTGTTCATTGTGGTATCCCTACCACCCCACCACATGGTCTAGTACATGGCAGACATTTAATACAGTGAATTTGCGAAAGAAATCTCAGCAGAGGAAATGTTGTAAGCACAAACAAGGCACGGGAAACTAGAAATAGTTTGGATTTACCAGAAGATTAATCCTTATAGGATCATAGATTTCTCTGAAAAATTAATAGAAGCTATGGACCTTCTTCCTAGCAAAATCAACATACACTCAATATTTAACAGATAATTTTAGGGGGATACAGATATGCCTGAAACTTGTGCACAATGAGAAATCTGTGTTATAGGGAATTGGGGGTATTGAGGTTTTTAAAAACTTCTTTATTTTATTTATTATAAAGTAGGAGAATGACATAACTTAGAGTTACTTTGGATGCATTGTGAAGGATGGGCTTAAAGAAGATAATTCTAGATGTGGCAGTTCGCTTAAGAGGTTGCTGAAATAATTCTGGGTGAGTTAGCCAGCACTAGGAGTGAAGACACCGGGCATGGAGAAGAGTAGTGGGGTGAAGAATACTTTAAGCAGTAAAACTGGCCTTGCTGGTGTTTGGTTGGATTTGAGAGTAAGGAATGGGAAGGAGCTAAGGTTGACTTTCAGGTTTTTTGAAGGACAGGATGGATGGTGGTGCTGCTAATTGAGAGAGGAAATGCAGGAAAACAGGTTTGGGTCAGGAATGGGCTGATGGAGTCTGGGGATGGGAGAAATGAGGAGTTTGGGTTTGGCCATGTTGAGATCACTTGAAGCGACCAGGTAATGACAGATACGAACAAAGTGGAAGGATAATGGGGAGATGCTGTAAACTTTAAGGAGCAAAGGATTATGGAAGAGTGGAGTGGGGGTCCAGCATATGTTTTCACTTAATTGGGCAGTGAGGAGGACTGATGGCCACTGAATCTGAGGAATGTGCGGAGTAAGATCATAAGGCAGCTCCTAAAACAAGGGTTGGCGGAGGGCCAGTGTCTTCAGGAGCTATGTTAATTTCCCAGGGCTGCCACAACCAAGCACAACAAACTGGGTGACTTAAAACAACTGGAATTTATTGTCTCACAGTTTTGGAGGCTAGAAGTCAGAAATTAGGGTGAGGCAGGAGAAGAAGGTCTGAAGGCAGGGAACCTAAGGCCTTTTCATGCAGACTTCCTAGAACTAAATTGAAAGGAAAATCCTAACTTTCCATGCCTAAGTAACAAAAGGACCAGAGGCTATTCCCTTTGCAAACCCCCACCTTTTCTGTGTGGCAGATGGGAAATTGAAAGTGCCTCAATTTGCGTGGGAGTGTAACTTGTTTGCATAGGAGTGTAACTTTGTAACTTCACTCCAGCCTCTGATTGGTTGCTGTCCACAACCAATCAGACTGATTGCAGGCCGAGTCTTTGCATAGAAGTGTGGCTTTGTAACTTCACTTCAGCCTCTGATTGTGGGCCACCACTTCATTTACATGAGGTGACCACCAAGTGGCCAATGGGAAACCTTTAGGGGTATTTGGACCCGAGAAGATTCTGTATCCGGGGCCATGAGCTGGCTAGTGCCGCTCCCACCCTGTGGAGTGTGCTTTAACTTTCAATAAATCCTTGCTTTCATTCTTTCGTTGCTTCATTCTTTCCTTGCTTTGCTGTAAGTTTTGTACAATTCTTTGTTCAAAATGCCAAGAACCTGGACAACTTGCAGTCAAGAATCTCTACCGCCAACAAAGGTGCTGGCAGGATCATGCTTCCTGTGAAACTTAGGGAAAGCCTTCTGCCTCTTCCTAGCTTCTGTGGTTTGCTGGCAATCTTTAGTGTTCTTTGGCTTGTGGAAGCATCACCTTACTCTCTGCCTGTGTTATCGCATGGCATTCTCCCTGGGTCTGCGTTGTCATGTGACCCTCTTATAAGGACCCCAGTCTTATTGGATTAGAGACCCACACGCTCCAGTATGACCTTATCTTAATTACATCAGCAACTGCCCTATTTCCAAATAAGGTCACATTCTAAGGTACTGGGGTCAGGACTTCAATATATGTTTTTCAGGGGATAAGTTCTACCCATAGCAGGGAAGATACTATTTCTAGCTCAAGGAGAAAACAGAGGGAACATTCTTCAGAGACTGAGGGGGCAGGGGGAATTAGGTTATGAAAGGCCCAAATGAAATTGTTAGGCGTACTAGGGGGGATGGTGGTGGGGGTTCTGATCAGATGAGAGGTGAGAGGAAGAGCTAACCGACATTCTGGGTGATAAGACTGGTGGAAATGTGAGGCATGGGGCGTTAGCATGAGAAACTCATCGCGGCTCTGGTTTGATGGCAGTCTCGGTGGACTGGCCCTGTGGTGGGGTGAGAACACACTCTGCCTCAGGGGACTCTGGGTAGAGAGGCGTCCTATGAAATGCATCTGAGTGCTGTTACCTGGTCAGCTTCTGCTTACGGATGTTAGTTTGCTGAAGAAGAATCACTTACATCTTGTGGATTCTTAGTTTTCTCCACGGTGGCTGAGATTTCTTAAAAGCTGCCAGTGTCACTACTGTTTTTAAAATTATTTTATTCTTGCTGCTTCTAGTAGGCAGGAAGCATGATAGTCTGACAGGTGCTTCCGTGCTCATAACTTCTTTATTTTCTTTGGGATTTTGAAGTGTTCTTCTATTCCCAAAGAACTTAAGAAAACAAATTCAATGAATAAACCTGTTATTCGAGAAACCTCTCTCTATCAACTTACTCCTTTCTTATTGCCCTTATGAATTCCAAAACAACAGTGTGGAAGGTAAAAGGTGTTAAGTCAAAAGATTGTCACTGGATTATAAATACATTCTGGGTAGGGGCTTTATATTGTTAGCCCTTCTAAAAATTCTACTCTCTATGCAAAGGGCAAAAAGAGCTGATGCTCAGGCCACTGCTCTGTGTTTCACTTGCTTGCACTCTTTATTAAATAATGTCTTAGTTATAGTCCCAGCCACTTTATATCCTATTTGATCCTTTTTTTTTTTTTTTTTTGACATGGAGTTTCGCTTTTGTCACCCAGGCTGGAATGCAATGGTGCGATCTCGGCTCACTGCAGCCTCTACCTCCTGGGTTCAAGTGACTCTCCTGCCTCAGCCTCCAAGTAGCTGGGATTACAGGCGCACGCCACCACGCCCAGCTAATTTTTGTATTTTTAGTAGAGATGGGGTTTCACTATGTCAGCCAGCCTACTCTCAAAATCCTGACCTCAGGCAATCCACCCACCTCGGCCTCTCGAAGTGCTGTGATTACAGGCGTGAGCCACTACACCCGGCCTATTTGATCCATTTTTATGAAGGTTTGTATAAATGTCCTCTGATAGACATAGTTTCATAAAAAGAAGCTCCTACCCAGGTGTGCAAGCTTAAATACCAGTACAGGGAGAATTGTTAAACGATGCTTTGTGGTAACTAGAGAGACTACATCTGTTGAGCAGGGTGGTGAGTAATATGGCACAGATCTGAAGTTAAGGTGGTTTCTTCTTGTTGTTGTAAAAATTATGGTTGGAGCTGTTTTCAAAAAACTCATAAGAAGGGATGATTGTACGCATGTGTGTTTCAGTTCATGTGTACAAATACAAAGACCGGGGACATAGAGATGTTGACTGCCACTTACAGCAGTGTTTTGAAAAGTTTAATAAGCACATGAAGTGCTTGGGCATTTTTAAAAATGCAGATTCTGACTCAGCACATCTGGGATGGGTCCTGAGATTCAGTAGCTTTAACAAGCCCCCAGGTGACATTGATGCTGCTGATCCAGAGACCACACTTAGAGGAGCAAAGACCTAGGAACCTCATGAGGAAGCACCCTGATAGCACTGCAGTCTGGTCCTCAGCCTAAATCCTTCAACTGCAACTTTGAAATCCAGAAACAATAAAAGCCAAAAGTATTTTTGTAACTCCTTTTGAGGCAAAACCTGATTTTGCTCTTGTGAAAACATTCATAATGCTTATTTCCTATATCGCATAAATATTCATGTTTTCATTGCAAAAAGATTGGTGTATATGATTATGGGAAACATCCCCAGACTCCACTGGGGTGTGATGTTATATGAGGCACAATACCATATCCAAAATATCCAGAAAATTTCTGAATTCAGAAACACCTCTGAGTCTCAGAGTTTGTGGACCTGTGACAATTTGGGGGATGCTTACTCTATCTATAGTCTTCCTTCTTCTTCTGGAAATTGTTTTCAACTTCATGAAGCTGGGCCTACTCTGTCCTACTCCCAACTCCCCCCACCAGCCGCAGATAATTTGATCAGGGCTGGATACTTGACCCAAATTGGGCCAATCACATTTTCTTTGTGAGACTGTAGAATTTGAATTCATAGATGTTCATCTTGGGTACAGGGACTGGGGCAGGTAAGAAGCAGCTTTCTGAAGCTGCATACCTGAGAAGCAGAGAAAGTTGATCTGGAGAGAGAAAGAGAGAGAGGGAGAGAGGTGTAAAGAGAAACAGAAAGGAGTGTACGTGCAGCCTGAGAGTGGGAGGGGAGAGCATCAGCAGGAGTGTGAGATGCAGACTGTGCTGCTATAATATAATTAGAAAATATGTATTTGGTCTTTGTCTCTGGTTCCTGGCACAGAGCTTCTAAAACCCTTGTAACTTCTTGAGCATAGGGAGTCAGAGGTGTATCTTTTGTTATAATATTTGGCTTTTGTCCCCAGTTCCTGGTACAGAACTTCTAAAATCCTTGGAATTTCCTGAATGATAGGTGTGAGAGAAACCTCTTTTGTCATTTATAATAAGCCTCTTGCAATCATACTTGAGTTTATGTGAATGGGGTGATTCTTGGAGGGCGCAGGCTGGTTACCAGAGGAACCAGCCACGTGATTAGAAGACTGGAACTTCCAGCCCCACCTGCTGACCTGTGGGAAGGGGAGAAGGGCTGGAGATTGAGTTTATCACCAGTGGCCAATGATTTAATCAATCATGACTACGAAATGGAACCTCCATAATGACCCTCAATGGTGGGGTTAGAGAGCTTCCTGATTGGTAAATACATCTATGCGCCAGGAGGGAGGCACACCCCAACCCCAGCGGTTCAGAAGCTCCTTCATTCTGGACCCTGCTGGCCTCTTCACCTGGCTGTTCATTTGTGTCTTTCGTAATAAGCCAGGAAGCATAAGTAAAGTTCTCCCCTGCATTCCGTGAACCATTATATCAAGTTATTAAACCTGAGGAGGGGGTTGGTGGCCAAGTCTGAACAAAGTGTAAATAACCTGGGGACCAACTGCTTGCAGTCGGTGTCTGACATGAGGGACAGTCTTGTGGGACTGAGCCTCTAATCTATGGGGTCTGCAATAACTCTGGGTAGCTAGTGTCCGAATTGAATTCAATTTTAGGGCACCCAGTTGGTGTCCATATAGAATTTGAATATTGCTTGGTGTGGAAAACCCATACATTTGGAGTACAGAAACAGTTTCTCCTAGTACAGACCAAGAGTGAAGGCAGAGGCTTCAATCCTGATGGTTTTCTGATTTCTGGTTTTCAGTCCCAACAGCCCTTTCTTCCCTTGAGTTCTGCAGCATACAACTACCATCTTATAATAAATTTTTACATTTTGTTAATGCTAGATGGAGTGGGTTTTATTGATCCAAAAGGCCTTAACTAACACACTAATATAACTTTTTCTGTTAGTGCAGTAAAATTTTTTTTAGACTCTGGAGAATGGACATGCAAATTAAATTCCCAAGAGAATGCTGATTTATTAATTTCCATGCAGAATAACTGCCAATGGGACCAGAATACTCCTCACAGGTCAGCTTGTTCCCTGTTCGTAGGAAAATCTGCACGGGAAGCCAAGTTATTATGAGAAGGCTGCTTGATGACTGCAGACAGAACCAGATAATGAGGGGATCTGAGTAGACTGTCTCCAAGCTAGCCAGGACGGCTGAAGGCCCTTTTCCCTACTTCCAGGATGGAACGAACCTGCCAAGTGGTGTACACGTGTGCCCGTGCTATGGCACCATTGGAAAATAGGCCAACTCAGTAAAACGAGTTCACCCATAAGCCAAGTCAGCCAATGAGCTATTTACCTAAAATGAGTATTTGTTAAAACATTTCATGTGTGACGGGATGGTTTCCATAGCTTTCTGAGTCTTTTCTGTCTATGGTGACTGGTGACTGTTTTATGTTCTGCAGTTCTTACACCTCTTTTTCCTTTTCTCTTCCCTTCCCTTCCCTCTTTTCTTCCTCTCCTTCTCCGTTTCCTCCCTCCCTTTTTCCTTCCTGCTTTCTCTTCTATTCTTTTTTTTTTTTTTTTTTTT
>NW_012110031.1:624977-641350 GCF_000951045.1 Mandrillus leucophaeus | reverse complement strand
CCAGGCTTATCTCAAACTCCTGACCTCGAGTGATCCGCCCGCCTCGGCCTCCCAAAGTGCTGGGATTACAGGCTTGAGCCACCGCGCCCGGCCTCTTCTATTCTTATTTCAAAGATATTTTTGCCTACTTATCTAAGGTTGCCCACCTACACTACTTCATGATCCCACCACCCCATCATCTCCTAGAGCTCAAGACTGGAAATTGCGTCTTGAGAGCTAGGGCAGCCATAAAGCCAGAAACAGTGCTGGATGGAGAAAATGGGTAGAGCAGAGCTAAATGTGTGTGTGTGTGTGTGTGTATGTATGATGGGGGAAAGCCGGAAGGGCAAGAGCCAGACACTCCAGACAACTTGAACCACCGAGACCAAAGCAGCAGAGGCAAGACTGTCAACTGGAAATCAAACCAAGAGTCTAGAATGGAACAAGAGACTGGATTGAAGTAAGGAGATAATAATAGTAGTTTTGTATTTCTATTGCCCATTACCTATCTTATAACTTTCTATTTTTTAAAAATTGCAGTATGTGCCTTTTGGAAACATTTGTGTTATGTTGAATTTGCATAAATCTAGAGTTGCCCAACTCAGGGGGTGTTTTATTTATGATTCATCAACTTTCTCCTTTTTTCTTTTTAGCTTCTCCTTCCTACTGCTTATAGTGTGCATCTTAGACTTTTGTGCACTAGATGTCATTATTAAGCAAATTAACCCAAATTCAACGTTTGTTGCTCTGTCATGAGGCATTTTTGTGTTGACAGTGGAAGTGAAAAAATAAGACATTCATCAGAAACATATTAAGCTCTATTGCACTTTATAGCTTGTGACACCTAAATGACAAAGTAATACTGGACCACAAATATTAACCCATATTATATTTTAATGTTTTTTTGAAACAAATAAAGTCCATCTTAACCAAATAAAGTTTTTTTCCACCATAAAAATTATATATATTTTTATTTCTTTCCTGCTGTTGATGTAATAAGTACAATTTAGTGGTTTAAGACAACATAACTCTTTTTTTTTTTTTTTTAAGTGAGACAGGGTCTGGCTTTGTTGCCCAGGCTGAAATGCAGTGGCATGATCATGGCTCACTGTACCCGCGACCTCCTGGGCTCAAGAGATCCTCCCATCTTAACCTCCCAAGTAGCTGGGACTACAGGTACACACCACCATGCTCAGCTAATTTTATTTTTTGTAGATACAGGGTCTCACTGTGTTGCTCAGGTTGGTCCTGAACTTCTGGGCTCAAGTGATCCTCCTGCGTCGGCCTTCCAAAATGCTGGGATTACAGGCATGAGCTACTGCACCTGGCCCACAAATTTATTATTTTACTGTTCTAGAGATCAGAAGTCTTAAAATCAAGGTATATGTCCCTTCTGAAGGCTCTCAGAGAAAATGTTTCCTTGTCATTCCCTGTTTCTGGAGGCCACCTGCATGCCTTCACTCAGGGATGCTTTCCTGCATCTTTAAAGCCAGCAGAATACTTTATTCAAATCTGTTTCTCTGACTATATCCCCTGCTTCTGTCACCACATCAACTGTCTTCTCTCTTGCCCCTCTGTCTACCTCTTATAAGGACCCTTTGGATTATATTAGGGCTACCTGGACAATCCAGGTCCTCTCCCCATTTTGAGATCTTAATCACACCTGCAAAGTCCCTTTTATCATGTAAGGTAACATATATATGGGTTCTGGGGATTGGAGTGTGGACATCTTTGGGATGGTCTACCATAAAACTCCTTACTATTTAGCCTACCATAATATTAATTTATAAAGCATTAGAAAAGAGTTCAGAAACAAAGAAAGAAGAAAAATGTAACTCATTGTTACACTACTGAAAGATAAACAAAATGAACATTTCCTTCTAACTTTAAAAAATAGTTTTTACATAGATATGTATACAATTTGAGATCCTGTTTTTTCACTAAATATTATATCAATGTATTTTCTATGTTAGTCTATAGTCTGAGCAAACTTTTTTTATTGACTACACAATATTCCATTGAGTGTATACACCATATTTTACTTAAGCCTCTCTTTATTTTTGAAAAGTTATTTTTAATTTTTTGATGTTATAAATAACCCTGGACCAAATATTTTTGCTTACAAGGACTTTTGTGTTTGTATTTGTTTTTCCTTGAGATAGGTTCCCAGATGCTGAATTACAATGTCAAAGGCTTTTCACAGAAAATTTTTTCAAAGAGTTTATACCAATTTTTGGAACCAACAGAAATAAGTTAGTGCCCATTTTACTATATTCTCACCAGCACCAAATAAAACAACAATCACAATAATATATTTGACAATCAGAATGTATATCCGATGGACTATCTGGTGGAATATATATCTTAGACATATGACATTAATATTTGGTGGCATAGATATCTTTTGTTTTAATTTGCATTTGATTGTTTACAAGGGAGACTGAACATGTTTTCGTGAGATTCTTTGCAAGCTAGCTATAATTCTTTTTTTCTTTTTTTGAGACAGAGTATCGTCTCCTCCAGACTGGAATGCAGTGGCTGGATCTCAGCTCACTGCAACCTCTGCCTCACAGGTTCAAGTGATTCTCCTGTCTCAGCCTCCCAAGTAGCTGGGATTACAGGCATGCACCACCATGCCTGGCTAATTTTTGTATTTTTAGCATAGATGGGGTTTCACCATGTTGCCCAGGCTTATCTCAAACTCCTGACCTCGAGTGATCCACCCGCCTCGGCCTCCCAAAGTGCTGGCATTACAGGTGTGAGCCATTGTGCCCAGTCTGCTAGCTATAATTCTTTGATAAATTATGAATTCAGGTCTTTACTTTTGGGGGGTCTGTGTTAGTCTGTTCTTGTGTTGCTATAAAGAAATACCTAACCCAGCTTAGGGAACATAGTGAGATCCCATCTCTAAAAAACAAAATAGTTGGACACAGTGGCATGCACTTGTAATCCCAGCTACTCGGGAGGCTGAGCTGGGAGGATCACTTCAGCCCAGGAGTTCGAGGCTGCAGTGAGCCATGATCGCACCACTGCATACCAGCCTGGGTGACACAGAGAGACTCTGTGTCTCAAACAACAACAAAAACAAACCAAAAAGACAAAAACCAAAACAGAAAAAGAAATACCTGAGACTAGGTAATTTATAAAGAAAAGAGTTTTAATTTGGCTCACAGTTCTGTGGGCTGTACAGGAAGTGTGGGGCTGGCATCTGCTTCTGGTGAGGACCTCAGGAATCTTATAGTCATGGTAGTGAATGGGGAGCAGACGAATCACATGATGAGAGAGGAAGCCACAGAGAGAGACAAGGGTGTGGTCCCAGACTCTTAAGCAATCAAATCTCATGTGAACTAACTGACCAAAAACTGACTTATCACCAAGGGGTGTTAACCATTCATGAAGGATCTGCCCCCATGATCCAATCACCTCCCACCAGGCAATCACATTGGGAATCACATTTCAACATGAGATTTGGAGGTGACAAACATCCAAACCATATCAAGGTCAAAGTATTTTTAAAATCAATTGGTCTAAGATCTACATATTTTTGAAAGCTTATTTAATGTTTGTGATACTTGCTATAATTTTTTTCTCTCATCTGTTGTTTCTATACTTTTTTATCTAGAAGTTTTACATTTGTATATATATAGTCTAATCTATCCACTTTTTTTCTTCTTCTTCCTTGTTGTTTCAAAAATCTTCCTGTTCCAATGGTTAAATACATAGTATGTTTAATATTCATATAGTTTTTCTTATAGCTTAAAAAGTGTCTCTTTTGTCCATCTGGAATTTATGTTGGTATGAAATCCATGGAGAAGATCTGACCACCTGCTTAAATTATACCCAGAGGAGGAGCCAATTTGCACTTCTGAGTTTTCTGCAATGAGCCACCTGCCTTTTTCTCCTTGTTGAAAAGAAAGAAAAACGATGACAGAACAATGTGAAATGCTATGCTGTTTTCCTAGTTACGGGGAATAAGTTTCCCTTTTTCTGAATCTAACTTTCTCCAAATGTTCTCATCTTCTGATTAGTATTTTAACTTAAAATTGAGACAGAAATAGCCTTAGACAGAAATAAACAGAAATAGCCTCAGATTGGTATTCATGGAAAGTGCTCAAAAGTGGACAAATTAGAAAAAAAAAAAGCACCAAACTTTAAAAAATGTTGGAAATCATTCTCTCTGGTGTAAAATATTGTACATTTAACAAATATGAATTCTTGATAAATTGGTTCAGGTAAATTAAGCCAGAGCTGACAATCTTCCTTCAGGACAATAATCTAGACCAGCACTGTTCAGTGGAAATAAAATGTGGGCCATGTATGGAACTTTAAGCCTTCTAGTAGCCACATTAAAAGGTAAATAGGAGCAGGCAAAGGTAATCTAAATGTACTTTCTTTAACCCGATATATGAAATATATTATTATTTCAACACATAATCTATGTTAGAATTATTAATAAGATAGTTTAGAATTATTAATAAGATAGTTTATTTTTTTATATTAGGTCTTTGAAGTCCATTGTTTATACTATGCTTATGGTACATCTCAACTTGAATTAACCTCATTTCAAGTGTTCAGTAGCTACATGTGGCTAGTGGCTGCCATATCACACAGAGCCACTCTAGACACAGGAACACATTTTGGCTGTTTGACTCCTTTTTTTCTATACTCTACCCTGAGCAACCTTTTAAAAATGTCTCTTCTCAGGGTCAGTTGTAGCTGATTAGCTTTTGGTATTGTGTTGTTACAATCATTTTAAACATAACTCTTATGCACAGAACTTGGGTGTTGCCCAATCTTGCAGCCATGGTTTACGGACAACTGCTTGGTCACTCCTGCTATTCTGAGGTTAGCACTGAGGTTAATCCTTCCCTCTGTCACTCTCTCTGTCTGCCTCTGCCTCTGCCTCTGCCTCTCTCCTCCCACTCATTCCCCTCCATTTTCAGAATAGAAATAGCTGTCTTACTTTCTTCTGATTAAAAAAGTAATAATATATGTTTATAGGTTTTTTTTGAAAAAGAAGCAGGTGCTCAAAAGGAAAAATGAATAAAATGAAACTGTAGCTTACTACACAAAGATAACCATTAGTAGCATTTTGGTAGCTTATCTTTCAGTATTGCAAACATATATTTATGAAAACACGATCATACCATATATACTATTTTACTTTGCCTTTTACAAATAATAATACCTGTATTAAAAATGTAAATTGACCTCATTGTTCTTTATATTCCTCCTAGTATTCCATATGTGTATTTACCATGATTTATATAACCAGCCTCCTACTATTGGACATTTAGGTTGTTTCCAATATTTCACTCTTATAACCAGTTTTTGCATGGGTGTATAATTTTCTAAGAAAAAATGTCTAAAGTAGGTCAAATTTTGATAGACAGGGATTGATTGTCCTTCAGAAGGATTAGGCAATTTACATTTCTTACAGCAGAGTGTGAAAATGCTTGTCATCCTACATCTTGGTTGGCATCGGAAAGTATCAATCCTTTGTAATCCTGTCCATTTTAGTTTGAATCTTCCTAACTTTACTCTTACAGTTCTAGAAATATCTTAACATTGATTGTAATATATGGAGAAGTTCAAAGCTCTGAGTGAATTAAAGTGTATACTGAATATCTCCAAATGACTTCATGTACAAGAAAGGATCTAACCTGATATATCAAATAAGATAGGTTTGGTTATACTCAAGTAAGAAGCAACTCAAAATCAATTTCTTGCTCATGATCCATATCCAAGGGGCAATTCAGTAGGGAGTTTTGTCCATCATAGACACCTGGGGGCTCAGGTTGACAGAGGTCCAGTCTGGATATTTTGCTTCTAGAATCACCCTTGTTAGGTGGAAGAGGACCTAACAGATCATGCTCTGGTTCATAAAGCTTCCACCTCAACACACCTAAGTCACTTCAGCACACATTTCACTTCCCAAAGGAAACCATGAGAACACATCTGACTTCAAAGAGGGTGGGGAAGTACAGACCTACATATACCTGGCAAGAGAACAGGACTCTGTGAGCATCCCTAACGACTGTCACACCTTGGAGGAAAGGAGATACTACCAGGTACATATTATTATCCAAATGTCACAGATAAGAAAACAGAGACTTAGTGAGTTTAAGAAATAGCTCAGTGCATTTCTCAGGTGGGTGCAGGGGCTCACGCCTGTAATCCCAGCATTTTGGAGGCCAAGCAAGAGGATCGCTTGAACCCATGAGTTTAAGACCAGCCTGGGCAACATAGTGAGACCTCGTCTCTACACAACATCAAAAAAAATTAGTTAGGTGTGCTGGAATGCACCTGTAGTCCTAGCTACTCGGGAAGCTGAGGTAGGAGGATCACATGAGCCTAGGAGGTTGACACTGCAGTGAGCCATGCTCACACCACTGCATGACAGAGTGAGACCCTGTCTCAAAAAACAAAACAAAACAAAAAAGTAGCTCAAGGCCACTTAGCCAGTAAGTCGGGGATTATAATTATCTGGGATTATAATTTAGGTCTGTCTGATTTCAAACACATCCTCTTTGTAATACTTTGTCCTCTTAGGAGCATCAGCAACATCTTCACAAAGAAGGCCCAGCTTTGGGACATACATCTCCTTCTAGTTCTGTGTCAGTGCAGGTTCTTCAGATTCTCTGGGGCTGTTTTTCTCAGTCAACACATCAAATGCATCATTGTACTTTGTCCTTGGTAGGACTTCCTGCTTCCCATCTGACAAATTCTACCTGGAGTCAATTCTCCTGTTGTGGCAATTGTTCTGCAAAAGCGTCCACTGTGATGTCCTCCTCAGAAGACACATATTTTGGCCCATCATTTGTAAGCATAACAGTATCACTGCATCGGGGATATCTTCTTGCAAAGATTCGATGCTCTGACTATGTTTCAGTGCAAAATAGGTCCAAAGAACATTATCTTGGACAACTGTGTAGGTCTTGATAACGTGCAAGCTTCTCATCTGTGTGCATTTTGTGTTTGGGCATCATATTCTAGGAAAAGGAGACTAAGATTTGTTGAGAAACTACTGTGTGTCAGGCACTGTTCTAAGTGTTTTAATGTATTTTTATCCTCCTTTATTCTTCATAACAGCCCCTCTGAGGGAGGAGCTGTTATTCAGGGGTATAATTGTCTAATCAAATGGGATAATGAAAGTCAAAAATAGATTTCTGGTTTCAGATTTCTGAGTAGGATAATAACTATGATAATTACTCTCATGGAGAGTTTTTCAGCTTCTGCAGGATGTTTATAATTTCTAAGAGGTGTGTTTGGCCATCCCTGTAATATTTGGAAATAGGTATTGAACTTGAGAGCATATCATTTAGGATTCTCTTGTATGTGAGCAATGGAAAACTTGGCTCATCTTGGCTTAAGTAAAAAAAAAAGTGGGGGGCAATTTATTGGGTTGTGCAACTAAAAAGTACAGGCATATATAGCTTCAGGTATGATTTGATCCAGGGGATTAAATGATATGACTAGATCCAAATCTCACTCTATTTCTTGGCACTAGTTCTCCCTAGATTGATGTCAGCTTCAGGCTGTAAGTGGTAGTGAGAAGGCAGTGCCAGCCTTTTGTCTTTCCTGATTTAAGTCCAGTAGGAAAGATCATGTGTTTCTCTCTCAGCAGTTCCACAAAAACTTTATTGCATTTCATTGGCTGTGATTAGAGCAAACTCTGTTCCTTAAGCAATCCCTATGGTAGGGACTGTGATGCTGTGATTGGTCAGGCTTGACTTAATGTTCATCCCTGGAATTAGGGCTTCCTTTGTATGTGGACTTCTTTTTTTTTTTTTTTTTTTTCTTCTTCCAACTTTACTGGAGTACGTTTGACAAATAGAAATTATATATACTTAAGGTGTACAGCTTCTTCTTCTTCTTTTTTTTTTTTTTGAGTGCAGTGGCAGAATCTCAGCTTGCTGCAACTTCTGACTCCCTGGTTCAAGCGGTTCTCCTGCCTCAGCCTCCCAAGTAGCTGGGATTACAGTCAGGTGCCACCACACCCGGCTAATTTTTGTATTTTTAGTAGAGACAGGTTTCACCATGTTGGCCAGGCTGGTCTCAATCTCCTGACCTCATGATCTGCCCACCTTGGCCTCCCAAAGTGCTGGGATTACAGGCGTGAGCCACCACGCCCAGCCCTCATGTTTTTATATATATATATATGTATATGTGTATATATATATGTGTGTGTATATATATACACACACACACATATATACACACACACATAGTGAAATAACCACCACAATCAAACTAGTTAACGTAGTTATTTTTTTTTTGTGGTGAGAACACTTTAAGATCTACCATCTCAGCAAGTTCCAAGTATACAAAACAGTATTGCTAACAATAGTCGCCATGCTATACATTCGATCTCCAGAGCTTATTGATCTTGCATAACTGAAACTTGGTACCTTTAACCATCATCTACCCACTTCCCCTCCCACTAGCCTTGGTAACTACCATTCTGCTCTCTGCTTGTATGATGAGTTCAGCTAATTTAGATTCCACATGTGAGATCATGCAGTATTTGTCTTTCTGCATTTGGCTTATTTCACTTAGCATAATGTCTTCCAGATTTATCCATGTTGTTGTAAATGGTAGGATTTCCTTGTATTTATGCAAATAAACATTTTTCATGTGCAAAATTGGGATAATATAATGTATACTATATAGCTTTTTAAAATCTAACAATACACTGTGAATAATTTGCCATATTTTTAGATATTATTATACGTGATTATTAAAGACTGCGTGGTATTCTCCAGTGGATATACTACAATTTACTTACATGTGCCCCTACTTCTTTTCTGTTATATAAACATAATATCACAATGGACATGTTTGTGGACAGCTACAATTAATTTTTTTTTTTGAGACGGAATCTCACTCTGTCGCCCAAGGTGGAGTGCAGTGGCACGATCTTGGCTTACTGCAGCCTTTGCCTCCCAGGTTCAAGCAATCCTCCTGCCTCGGCCTCCCAAGTAGCTGGGATTACAAGTGTGTGCCACCACACCCAGCTAATTTTTGTGTTAGTAGAGATAGGGTTTCACCATGTTGGCCAGGCTGGTCTCAAGTAATCAATCCATCTCAACCTCCCAAAGTGCTGGGATTACAGGTGTGAGCCACCATGCCCAGCCAGTTACAGTTAATTCTTCAGAATAAGTTTTAGAAGTGAAATATGTTCCCTCAAAAGACTGTACCATCATATACAATTTTTTAAATAGCTGGTAGACAAGTAATAGAAATATCAGTAGTATATTGCTACTTTGCACAGGAATACTAAGCTACAGTTGTATACATTTAGTAGTTTCCTGGGGAAGGTCACCTGATTGACAGTCAAGCTGTTTTTGAAAAGTCATTCGACAATTCCAATTTTCCATCTGCCTTCTCCTCTAATGGACAAAAGATATTTTTCCTCTTATGGTGATTTTATCCTGTTTTGAAGTCATATCAGGCCATTAATGCCGTCTAACTAAGGTTTCGAGGGCGCATCCTAAAAAGGTTTGAAAAAAAATGCAGTATACAAGTTACAGCAGACTTCCTGGAGGAGGCAGGCTTGGTTGGGACCTGTATTTGGGTACATTCAAGTAGGCAGGAATGAACAGACTGTACACACTTTGTAGAGGCAAAAACCATTTGAGGTGCCTTGTATTAAACCAGCACAGCATAAAATCACTTGTACACAAAAGGAATACAACTAGGAAAAGTGAAAACCTATTATGCCACCTTGTTCATAATGACATTTCCCCATCAGTGAACATAATGCTTTTTGACCAGTATGTGTTTACCCTTATAAGAAGCCTCTGTTTAGGGTCTTGCCTATATCAGGGATATACCTTCTCTGGGGTAGGCCAACCTAGATTCTTTTCATTAAGGAATGAGATGGCTATTTCAGGCATGATGAGCTACAGACAAGTCAAATGAATAGTCTTTGTTTATATTTTTTCTCTATGGAAAGTGTTACTGAGCAACATTCAGATGCAATCTGCACTGTTTTTTAGTTCGTCACCAAAAGTGGGGTTGTTCTGGAAGTTTGAATAGTCTAGGATTAGCTGGCATGGCCTATTTGGTCTTAGTGGGTAAACACAGAAGTCAGTTGCCTGTTCTGGCCAAGCTTGTTCTGGCCATGTTCTATTTTTGTTTTTATTTTTTTGAGATAGGGTCTCACTCTGTCGCCCAACTGGAATGCAGTGGCACAATCTTGACTCACTGCAACCTCTGCCTCCCGGGTTCAAGCAAGTCTTGTGCCTCAGCCTTCCGAGTAGCTGGGAGTACAGGCACGCACCACCACGCCCAGCTAATTGTTGTATTTTTAATAGAGATGGGGTTTTGTCATGTTGGCCAGGCTGGTCTTGAACTTCTGACTTCAGGTGATCCGTGTGCCCTGGCCTCCCAAAATGCTGGGATTACAGGTGTGAGCCACCATGCACAGCCATGGCCAAGTTCTGTGAGCACTCTCAAGCTCCTTTACCTCTCTGGGGAAGAAATTGGAGTGTTTCCCTGTTGGAGTGGGCAGTCTCAGTAGGCAGGCTTTCTCTATCCTTAACAAAAATACTTAAAGTGTAAGTGAATATAATTGCTGGAGAAGGAGAATTTATTACAGAAATCTTGCACCTCTTTCACGTTGCACCTGTTGAAGTAGAGCTTCTGGAAAGGTGCACACAGATGTGGTGTGACTTCAGCACGAGGGTCAGTCACAATTGTCTGCCTCATTCGTATCCCATAAGAAGGAAAAAAATATGAGGAATGTTAGGAGGTGTTTGGGAATTTCTCCATGGTCCTCCAAGCCTTCTATATCAGATTAAGCCAGTAACTGAAGAAACACAAACCACTTTTATGTGAATTATAATGGCTCTAGAAATATTGCTATTACTGGGTCATTCAAAGGTATAGCCAAATAGAAATTCCAGGCAGGTGAAAATGAGAAGTTTTGGATTACTCCACTGTTTGAAGTTCCCCTGGGATAAGTACTGAGCATGGTGTCAACAGCAGTGCGACTTGGCCCTGTGCTCTGCACTTTGCATGACCCAGGCCCCAAGAGCCCAGCTCAGCAACCCAGAGCTCCCTGCAAATATGATCTGTTGGTAAAAGTGAACATACACAGGCGACAGACTGAGAAGCCTCCAGAATAAGTCCTTGTTTGCCTTCAAAATCCTCATGCTAAGGGCAGGACTTCTGTGCTATTTATTCTACATCCTTAGCACCTGCCACAGGCCTGGCCCACAGTGCGTATCAACATCTGCTAGAAAGATGAACAGATGGATGAGTGAGCTGGCTAGACCAGTTCCAGCTGTCTCCAGTACTGGCAGCCTGGTGTTCATGAGTGTGCAGAGCTGTCCCTCAGCAATGAAAGACAATATGACAAAGGCTGCTGTGGAGTGCCGAGGCTACTAGCTGGAGATTTGGAGTCAGCCACATCTGGGTACTAATTTTGCTCTGTCACTTGTTAGTTGTGTGACCTTGGGCCAGTCATTTGATCTCTGAGCTTCTGTTTCCTCACATATAAAATGAGCCGAATAAAATCTACCTCACTTGGCTATTGGGAGAATGAAATCAGGTAATGCCTGTAGAATGTTTAGCTAAGTACCTGGCACATAGTGAGTGCTCAACAAATGGGTCTGTCTGGGATTCTATATATTTTTTTTTGAGACAGGGTCTCACTCTGTCACCCAGGCTGGAGTGCAGTGGCATCATCTCGGCTCACTGCAGCCTGTACCTCCTGGGTTCAGGTGATTCTCGTGTCTCAGCTTCCCAAGTAGCTGGGATTGCAGGCATGCGCCACCAGGCCCAGCTCATTTTTTGGTATTTTCAGTAGAGACAGAGTTTCACCATGTTGGCCAGGCTGGTCCTGAACCCCTGACCTCAGATGATCCACCCACCTCGGCCTTCCAAAGTGCTAGGATTACAGGCATGAGCCACCGCACCCAGCCTTGATTCTATACATTTATAGATGCAGTACATAGGCCAGAGAGTTAGCTTGGGAGGAACTGCACTCATCACTGTGTCTAGAGGAGGTGACATTATAGGTTCTGGAGCCTGCAATGTCAGCTGGTGTGGTCGTCAGTGCTCAGTATTGTCCTGGAAGGGGTGTAAGTCATGAATCACGAGTGAAAGGCTCAGAGGTCACATATGTGGGGACAAGGTAAGGGCAAGGCTGTGATGAGGTCACACTGCTAGATTCTCAGGATGAGAGTTATGGCTGAGTTTATGGAAGATGAGGGATGGAAGGGAACCTTATTTGGCTCTATTCTGGGCCTTGAATTTGATGGGGCTTCCTTATGAATCAAAGTATGTTTCTAGTCCATAGGGATGAACCCTCTCTACCAAGTGCCTTCATGGGAACCATGTGACAGTTAAATTTGATTCAGGCAAGATGCACCTCTGGGCAAATTTCATTGTGAGTTCTACATGCCAGGAATTCCTACAATCTGTTACCTGAGAAAGCCCCCAGAATGTTGAGACAGGAGCCAAGCTCTGCCCTGTAAGCCAGTGGGGTGATGATTCTGTTTGTGAAATTTTAGTTGCTCAAAAATGACTGATGGTGCTGTGACTGATTACTGAATTATACCTTTGGCAATCAGTCATTCACTCAACAAATATTTATTTCTCTTCTTTGCTTTCCTCTCAGATGAAATCATAGCGGCGAGAGACTGTATATTGGAGCCGACAATGTGTCAGAAGCAAGGCATGCTCTCTGCAGCCTTTTTCATCCTGTTTGCTTCCATATGCAAAGTGTCTCTGCATGTGAGTCCCGGGAGGTTTGGTGACTTTTTAATATTCCCCAGAGCTACCTTTCAAAGCAGCTTGGTTACTTGAGTTCCAGCATAGAGGCTGGATTCAATGCTGAGCAGGAACTCTAGAGAGAAGATGCAGACTGCAGCTGTTGTTTAGCATCTTTGAGCATTAACTATTCTCACTCGCAGAAAATGGAGTACTTAGATAGTCACTGGAGGAGGCCAAAGGTTTTAGCAAGAGAACTGTTTTACATTTAACAGCTATTACACAAGTCACGCCCTTCTTCCTGCAGTCTATAAGTATGGTCACTCAGTGGAGCTCATGGGAATAAATACACTTGGAGGAGATAAAATCCCAGTGTTCCTGGTCTATGGGGCATGAGTTCCCCAGAGTTACTCTTTCTTCAAGCAGTCAGCAAGGTGTGGTGATGTTGAGCTCTGAACTGGAGGTTAGGATATTGGAGTTCAAAATTCCAGCTCTGCTACTTACCTGCCAGTTGACTCTGTCAGGGCTGTTGCTCCCTTGTTTACAGAACAAGGGCTGTCCCTAGAGTGACTCCCAGCTCCAGCATTCTAGAAGACTGAGTTAGCTCTGAGTGTCATTTCAAATCCTGGAAACAAAGTAATGACTGTTCAAATTAGCATACTTTGAGCAAGGGTCACAGACATTGGCACTGGGTAGCGAAATCTCAGAGCAATGGAATTTCACTCAAGTGTGAAGTCCCCAGAACTACTTATTTGTCACTGAACTTTAACATGAAATTCTTTGACAGATAATTTCATTATGTTTGACAGACTTTTATTAAACAAATGTGCTTTGAAACAATTAGCAAACTCTAGTCAATCTTTTTTTTTATTAATAGTGGTAAAAAATAGTACCAACTGTTCAGTGTGTATGACATACTAAGCACTTTTTACACTGTGCTAAGCATTACTTCATTAGAGTCTTCCAATAATCATATCATTGTTCCCATTAGTATTTATTTATTGATCTATTTGAGACGGAGTCTCACTCTCCACCAGGCTGAGATGCAGTGGTGTGCTCTTGGCTCCACCTCTCGGGTTCAAGCGATTCTCCTGCCTCAGCTTCCCGAGTAGCTGGGATTACAGGAGCCCATCAACACACCCTGCTAATTTTTTGTAATTTTAGTAGACGGGGTTTCACCATGTTGGCCAGGCTGGTCTAGAACTCGGGACCTCATGTAATCCGCCCACCTCAGCCTCCCAAAGTGCTGGGATTACAGGCAAGAGCCACCATGCCCCACCCACTGTTTCCATTTTATAGATGAGAAACTTGAGGTTCAGAGGAGTTCAGAGAGGTTCCTAAGGTCACATCATTAGTAAATGGAGGCAGTAGGATTTAAATCTGGCTCAGTTTAACTTCTGAATCTATGGTCTTTTCTTATGGCTAGAAATTCTAGTGTTTTGTATCACTTATGACCAGCATCATTATAATCAACCACATTGGCAAAGTGTCTGTTATGAGCAGAAGATAGAGGAGGAGAAATCGGACATGGTCCTTGCCTTTAAGATCTTCAAATCTAGAAGACAGAGCATGCCTGTAAATGATGCAACAACATAAAGCAATAAGTGGTGTTGATAGCAAGAACTGGAGGGGCTCAGAGGCAGGAAAAATCCCTGGGGATGCTAAAAGAGCTTTACTGACAAATTTCAACTTTATTTGGATTCTAACAAATGGGGTCTGAAAAAAATATGAGGCAAGCAGAAAGAAAAGGCCCTGGAGGAAGGAGAAGGATAAAAGCAAAGTTCTGAAGATAGGAGCATAGTTGGTATGTTCCAAGAACACTAGGCATGACTGTTTGACATGAGTGGAGACTTTGGGGAGCAAGAGACTCATTTGGGAAGGAGACCTGGGCCTTGGGCACCAGTTAAGAATGCAGTCTCCTCCATGAAAACTAAGCAAGTGCACATACACTGGGCGTGTCTTCTTTGTAAGCAAGGACTTTGCTTACAAGGATATGCTTACTTTGTAAGCAAGAAATCAATGACCTTTATAGAGATATTAAAATTTTTTGCTACATAGAAATGGTGATTCAGACAGATAAATTTTACTGATGAAAAAACAGCGACTTAGAGAACATTTGTAAATCCCATCAAACCCTCTTAACATTCAGTTGGTCACACTGATGGAGCACACTAATGGGACTGCCTTTCACACCACCCAGGTTAAGTGCCTGTGCATTTGCTTACAAGAACTGGGAGGAAATATATGGTGATTTAAAAAGCCAGAGTAGGCCAGGTGCAGTGGCTCATACCTGTAATTCCAGTGCTTTGGAAGGCCAAGGCAAGAGGATCCCTTGAGCCCAGGAGTTTGAGACCAACCTGGGCAATATAGGGAGACCCTGTCACAAACAAACAAACAAACAAACAAACAAAGGCTAGGTGTGGTGGCACATGCTTGAGCCCAGGAGGTAGAGGCTGCAGTGAGCTCTGACTGGGCCACTGTACTCCAGCCTGGGTGACAGGGCAAGACCTTGTCTTAAAAAAATAAATAAATAAATAAAAGGCCAGGGTAGGATGGTGGCATTGTGGGCGATTCTTTTTCCCTCTTTTAAAGTTGACTTTAGTATTACTGTTAAGTATTAATTTGAAATTTTTTATATATATATATATATATATATTTTTTTTCTCACTCTGTTGCCCAGGCTGTCGCCCAGTGGTGCCATCTCAGCTCACCACAATCTCTGCCTCTTGGGTTCAAGTGATTCTCCTGCCTTAGCCTCCCGAGTAGCTGGGATTACAGGCATGTGCCACTACGCCTGGCTCATTTTTGTATTTTTAGTAGAGACGGGGTTTCACCATGTTGAACAGGCTGGTCTTGAACTCCTGGCCTCAAGTGATCCACTCGCCTTGGACTCCCAAAGCGCTGGGATACAGGCGTGAGCCACTACGCGCAGCGGATATTTGATATATATTTTTTAAAGAACCCTTTCATGTTGGGATCCTCAGAAAAATTTTGAATTGAACACTATCTAAACCACTTCATCAGAAATTATTTCAGATTAAAAAAATGTTCATTAAAAGAAAAACAATTACAGCATATCAAAGGAGATTGCACACACCATCCCTTGGCCTAGAGTTCTTTGGCTACAGAAGGAACTCCTTTTCATCCCTCAGAAACCACTGGGGTCTCACCCCCTAACAGAGTTTAGTATCCATGGTACGTTTTATCAGTAGAAAGCAGTAAAGTCCATTTTGGAGTCAATCAGGCTGTTTAAGAATCCCCGCTTCCTGTACTATTAGCTGTGTGACTCTGAGCAAGAAGTTACACAACTGAGCCTCCGTTTTCTCCTCTGTGAGATGGGATAATAGTAGCTTCTGAACAGATGAGGACTGAAATACACGTGAAATGCGTTGAGCTGTTTGTCGCATGTGTGTACAGAACGTGATTCCTTTCACCATTTCCCACGATTTGTGATTTCATTTACCACACTGTATTCGCCACACGGGGTCCCGAGGGCAGAGATCCCGTTTTATTGATCTCTGGTACCCCATGCCTGGCCCACGGGGGCTTGCAATTAGGTGTTTACGGAAGAAAGGAACGGAGCGACTTCGAGGGCTCTGCCGGAAGCTTCGGTAGCGGCTCCGAAAGCTTCCCGCCGCCTCGCCCGGCCGCAACCGGTTTTTTTGTGCTCCTTG
>NW_012110031.1:593707-623692 GCF_000951045.1 Mandrillus leucophaeus | reverse complement strand
AGTGGGGGTGAAGGAGAGAAGGAAGAGAGCAGAGGGAGAGGGCAGATTTGTTGTCTAGGCACTGGCTGAGGGTCACGATGGAAGGAGGCAGTATTTGTTTTTAAAATTTGTTGGACAAATACTTACAAAGCAGCTACAATGTCGGCACTGCCCTAGGCTCCAGAGCCAAAGAGACAACCATTAGCGTCACCCTCATGCTGTGAGTAGTCTTGTCGGGCGACGTAGAAAATATACATTCCAGGCTGGGTGTGGTGGCTCACACCTGTAATCCTAGTTTTTTGGGAGGCTATGGCAGGAGCATTGCTTGAAGCCAGGAGTTTGAGGCCGGCTTGGGAAACATAATGAAATCCTGTCTCTACAAAAAATAAAAAAATTAGTTGGCTGTGGTGGTATTCATCTGTAGTCCCAGCTACTTGGGAGGCCGAGGTGAGAGAATCACTTGAACCCAGGAGTTCAAGACTGCAGTGGACTATGATCGAACCACTGCACTCGAGCCTGGGCGACAGTGAGACCCCGTCTCAAAAAAGAAAACATACATCTGAGCAGTATGGGTAATGGGCCAGTTACTCAGGTGCACTTTGCCTCCGTTTCCTCGTCTGTAAAATGGGGTTTATTAGGAGACCTACTCTGTAGGGTTTTTTTTTTTTTAAAAGAATGTAATTAAATAGTCTTTCTTTATAAAGTAATAATGTGGTGGAAAGCACAAAGCACGCAGTCGGAAAGGGTTTACCTATGAGCATTGCACTGCTGGGTCTTGAAGGAGAAGGCATTTGCCAAGCGAGAGCAGAATGGGAAGAACTTTCCAGGCAGAGGCCACAGAGGCCGTAAGAAGGAGGGGTGGCAAGGATGATTGTGGGCTTAATGATGGTGGTGGGCATGAGGATTACTTGCAGCAGTAGCACCCTGTGGGGAGGTCTTGCTAAATTTTCAGATTCCTGGGCCCCTCCTTAGACCTACAAGATCTGGGTCTCTGGGTAAAGCCTGGAAATCTGTGTTTTAACCTGCTCCCCAGAGACTTCTGATGCATCCCTCCCCTCCACTAGATCCCAGGGCTCTGTCCTGGTTCAGGCTTTATTGTGTTCAGCTGTGCCAGAATAAATACCTTTTTAATGGATCCAGCCTATAACCTGATCCTCCTTCAATCACCTCACCTGAATGACATCTCCTCTCAGAAGTCTTCCCTGACTGTCCAGGCAGAATTAATGGTTCACTTCCCTGTTCCCCTCTACCTTGAACATCCCTCTACAATTGAATGCTCCTTCATTCCATTTCATTACACCAGCTTGTATCAAGGGTCTATTGTTATCTATCACTGAAGAGAATGATTGCAGAAACCTTGAATGAACATGGAAAATGCTGATGATCAGATTTCCATTGAAAAGAAAGGGGTGCTCCTTGGGGTGGCGGTGTTGTGTTTGTAATTGTCAGAAAATGTTTAATAGAGGAAACGGAAATAACAATAATCTTGTTAGCATAATTGTGAGTGAACTTTTGCTCTTTTTTTAATCCTCAAAAATACCCTAAACATCATGTTTCACGGTCTTTACAAAAACACCACAGAAACAACAGAAGCCACCTGGCCTGACGTGTCATACTGGGTATGGCCACATGGTGTCCCTCCAGCTCAGTCTAAACCTTCCAGACTACAGCCTTCCACCAGTCTCCGCTTCGCCGAGCAGCTTCGCGGGGCTAGTCGGAGCCGAGGGAACCCTAAGCTACGGGAACAGCTTCTTGGTGCTGTCACAAGAGTGGAGAGGAGACAAATGAACATTTCTTAGGCTAGAGGAAGGCAATTTATTTGCTTCCAAGGGTTCCAGTAGACAGTTCTGACACGAAATTTCATTCTGGAGGGAGCTTTAGGATTGTCTGAAGGGAGGGAATGACAAGGGTTTAGATTTGCATAGTAGGTGGGCAGCTTTGTGGCGGTTGGGAGGAGGTTTGGATGACTTGAGAAAGACCAGGAAAAAAGCTGGAGTCTGGACTGAGAAACAGAAGGATTCGGAATTTTTTTTGTAGGAGAGGGTAAGGGGCAGCAATGGGTTTGGAAGGAGGGATTGGGGATGTGTTTGCACAGCAAGCATACTATTTATATCACACATCCGTAAGAAAAAAGTTGTAAAGAGGCCGTTTCCCCTCAGTATTTTACTTCAGTTCTCTTGCCAATCTGGCCGCAAACTCTGTTCTTTTTTTTTTTTGCCAGTTTGGCCCCAAACTGGCTGTTAACCTACATACTGGGAAACTGTTATTTTTTCGGTTTGATAGAAAACAGGCAAACCTTTTAGCAGCATTTGGATTTCCTGTAGCACAGTGGTTCTCAAACTGGTGTGCATGAGAGTCACCTGGAGAGCTTGTTAGAGCACATGGCTGGGCCCCAACCCAGAGCTCCTCATTCAGTAGGTGTTGGGTGGAGCCTGAGAATGTGCATTTTAATAATGTTCTCAGATGATGCTGATACTGCTGGTCTGGAGAACCAACAATATAAAATAATTTCCTAACAGGTTCTGCCAGTGTTCCCTCCACTTTAAAAACCAAAAGCCAAAGAACCCCAGTTCTTCCCCTGGATGATGGGTATTTGTGATTGCAGTCACTTTAAAAAGTGGTAGAACTCACCTTCTGGTTTTAGTTTAATTTTTTGTTTCTTCTCACCACTGTCATTCAACACATAATCGTTTTAGATATTTATTGTTAGCTTCTGCCTGTTTAGAATTTTTGATCTTGTTGCTATGGATGGTGATTTGCTATAAAAACCTTGATGGCTGGGGAGTGGAGTGTTCCAAAGGAAAATGCTCTTATATTCAAGTCAGTTCCTCTGCTCTTATCTGTACACCACACTGTAATCCCTAGGAAGGAGACTCTAGAGGAAAAGGGGAAGGCGGGAAGGCTCAACAGCTGGGGCTGCCAGAGGTTTAACCAGTCCCCAGCCCTAGAGGGGTGCACACACACAGTGGAGCTGTCTCTTCTCCCTTTATGGGGCAGCTCTGGGCTTTGGGGTACCCAAGTCTACAGCAGGAGGGAAATGAGAACTGGTCTCAGCTCCTACAGGTACTTTGGACTTTACCTCTTCGGGTCTTATATTAGTTTCCTATTGCTGTTGTAACAAACTACCATAAATGTCATGGCTTAAAACAACTGAAGTTTATTAGCTTACAGTTCTGGACATCCAAGTCCAAAATGGGTCTTTTGGGGCTAAAATCAAAGGCTGTGTTCCTGCTGGGGGCTCTAGGGGAGAATCCGCTCCTTGTCTTTTCCAACTTTGTTTTGTTTTGAGACAGGGTCTCCCTCTGTTGCCTGGGCCAGAGTGCGGTGCTGCAATATAGCTCGCTGCAACTTTGAACTCCTGGGCTCAAGCAGTCCTTCTGCCTCGGCCTCTTATGTAGCTATGCCTACAAGCACACGCCACTATATCTGGCTAATTTTGTTTTTTATTTTTTGTGGAGATAGGTTCTTGCTGTGTTGTCCAGGCTGGCCTCAAGCAGTCCACCCGCCTCAGCCTCCCAAAGTGCTGGGATTACAGGCACAAGCTACTGTGCCTAGACCATTTCCAACTTTTACAGACTGCTTGCATTCCTTGGCTCCTGGACACATTACCCTGATTTTTGCTTCCATCACCACCTCTTTTCTGACTCTGAGTCTCTGGTCTTTCTTTTAAAAGGACCGTTGTAATTACATTGGGCCCACTTAGATAGTCCAGGATACTCTCCCCATTTTAACTTAATTCCATCTGCAAAGTCCCTTTGCCACATAAGGTAACATATTCATAAGGTCAGGGGGTCAGGATGTGGACTTCTTTGTGGGGGGTGTACTGTAATACTCATTTATAAAGTACACTCATAAAGAATTGAAAATATAGTTCGGACAACAGAAAGAAGAGGAACAATAAACATTTCTTTCCATTTAAAAAAGAGTTTTTACATAGTTATATTGTATATACAACTTGAAATCCTGGTATTTCAATTAAATATTGTATTTAAATATATTCTAAATTATATAAAATGTGCTAAATTATACTAAATATAGTCTATATTAATACCAACAGCAAACATTTCCATTGACTACATAAATAGTTGAGTGACTGCATCATATTTTACCTAAGCCTTCCGTTAATTTTGGAAATGTAAATCATTTTAATTTTTAAATATAAATAACTATCATAAATACTTTTCCTCGTAAGGATTTTTATGTTTGTATTTGTAAGTTTTTCCTTGGGATAGGCTCCTGAATGTGGAGTCACTGGATCAAAGGCTTTTACACAAAATGTTTTTCAAAGGGTTTATATTAATTTTCAGAACCATCAAGTTCTGAGAATTAGGATGTGAATATCTTTGGTGTCATTATTCTGCCTACCACAGGCCTCAAGTTTCTCGTCTGTAGAATGGTAATAATAATTACTACTCCCCAGGCAGCTGAGAAGATCAAAGACGCTCACATCTCTGAAGAAAGCTTGGTAAGCAGTGAAGACCTGCACATGTGGTAGTTACTGCTCTCATGACCTGAGCTTACCTGGGTGGGCAGGTTGCGAAAGGGGCTCATGCTCATGACTCAGTTATACCACACTACAACGCTGATACTTGAGAGATTGTGTGTGTGCGCATATGCATAGGGTATGGGGTAGGAACAGTTTTCTAAGCAGCAGCCACTTTCTTTCAGACAGGCCCAGCAAACCTATGGAAAACTGTCTGGAACTGTGGTTCTCCACCCTCACTGTGCATCAGAATTACCCCATGAGCTTTTAAGAGGCACAGATTCCCTGAGTTCCATACCCAAGTGATTCTGGTTCAGTTAGTCCAGGTGGAGCTCAGTCTTCTTGTTTTACCAAAGTTCCCCAGGTGATTGTGATGCAATAGAGATTAAAAAGACGCTGAACTAGGCCATCTGTGGGAAGCCTGGGGAACAAAACCTGGGAAAAGCTGGAATGGCTTAATGGCAAAGGCAAGACATATAGATGGCTTTAAGAGGCACCAAGGGCTATTATCTCTCCCTGTCTCTCAGCTCTGTGGCCCAACTATTAACCCAGAAAAATTACCCAGTGGGAGCCGGTTGAGGAGCTCTGGTTTTAACAAGACAGTTAAGAGCTCTTGTTTTGTGCCAACAGATGTTGCTTTCCTCAGTCAATAAGGAGGCCAAGACAGGCCTCTAAGCAGCACATTCCTGGAGCAGCCCAAGCTCTGCAAGGGGAAGTGCTCTTTTGACATCTCCTTCTGTTTCACTGGTGAGTAGAGAGGATGCGAGCAGAGGCCTCCCTGACTCATATCCCCTACCTACAACCTCCCAGTGAACAGGAGGGCAATAATCAGTCTCCCAGGGCAAAAGCAGGAAACTGATTAGTTGGGGACAAGGAGCGAGGCAGTGAGGGCACCTTTTCTCAGATGTTGTGTTTTTCCAGGATGGTTATTAAGAGGAGCAGCCTCCTTTGACCTGGAAAAAGAGGCCACTTGCAATGTGAGTTTCCAGTTTCAAGATGTAGAAGCATTGCCACTGGGGGCTGCATGGAATTTTAACTGCCAAATTAAGAGGCTTTAAGATTGACTTTGGATTCTGTCCTGTAGACAATATTCACTTCACTCAGAAGCCCTAATCATTTTTGTATAAGAGCAATGGGATACATACATATATATGCATTGTATGTCAGTGTAATGACTAACATAGTGCCTGACACACGATAAGCACAATAAGCATTACACATACACACACACACACACACAGTTTACACTACTTACATACATTATCTCATTTATTCTTCACAAGAACCCTGGGAAGCAGAGATTACCATTTTCTCCACTTTAAAAATGAAGAAATAGTGACTTATGTTGATTGTGTCATTTGTCCAGTGATGAAAAGCTGGTGAATGACAGGACCAGGGTTCAAGCCCAACCACCTGGGTCCAGATCTTGTTCTCTTACTACATTGCCTTTTACCAACAGATGTGTTCATTTGGTTGCAAGAGGCTGTGGGAAAGATTGGTTGGAGGGAGGGTGGGGCAGGAGTGCCTTTTCTAGAAGACCCTGAGGAAAAGGTTGACACATGCACAGTTCAGGGTCTGTTGCTGTCCTCTAGCCCTACCTGGACTCTGAGCCCACCTGAACCAGGGGCAAGGAGACCACTGGAGACCATGGCCCACCAGTGGGTGAGTCTGGAATTGCTAATCAGGGGCTTGAGATTTCACATGCCGTGGGGAGCCTTGCATCTCCAGAGCCCACCAAGGCAAAGGATCTTGGCCCCTGCCATATGGCTTGCCGCTTATCACTGGGCTTCTCTCCTTTCCCCTTCCCACCTCCTTCCCCTTCCTCTTCCTCATCATCTTCCTCCTCCTTCTGCTTCTCTTTCCCCTTCTTTTTCTTCTTCTGCTGCTTTTTCTCCCTTTCTCCCCATCTCCTCCACTGCTACCTCTGACTTCTGTCTGTCTGTCCCCTTCATTCAATTAGCATTTACCCCATCAGGTTCTTTGCTGTGTGAGGAGGTTCCAGGCTTGGCTGGAATCCCTGCTCTGGTGTGAATCAGACTGCATAGTCCTCCGGGGCTTCTTCCTTAGAGAGCTTGGTCCTGTGCTCTTGGTCCTAAGCCCTCAGCCGGACCTTACTGAATGAGCCCATTGCTGATGCTGAATTCAATATGGCTGCCCAAAGGACCCATGGCCTTTGGATATAGTCCTTGGATGGCCCTGCTGACTCTTGCAGGCCTGTATAGCTGTGTTGGTTCAGTCCTGCAGGGCCAGAGATTCTTTTTCTTCCTTCCATAGGGAAAGCTGTTTAGTACTTGTGCAGTTGCCAAACTGAAGCCAAGAGAACACTGGCTGCTGAGTGACTGCAGAGTGAACAACCCCAACTCTCCCGTAGTTCCGACATTTTGCCCTGCTTGCTCTCACCCTTCGTGATTTCTTATGTGTGTGTCAAGGGATGTCTTTGTGGGTGTCCAGACATTCGTATGAACACAAAGCACTGGCTCCTGGGAAGAGAAGAGCGGTAGCTTCTTTATTATCTAACTTTGGAATCTGTATATTAAAATCCATACTGTCTCCAGGGGGATGCTTTAATAGCTCTAATGAGTCTTTCTGTAGGTCTCAAGGGAAACCCACCTCAATTAATTAGGAAAACAATTAATTAGGCCGTGCATTAATTGTGAATTTCAATGTGTATCTGATTTGGGCCAGATGTGGCCACTTTACAGTCACTGTTAGATACTAGAAGCCTCTCTAGATTTTACAGATGAGGAAACTAAGGCCCTGAGAGGAGAGTGAGGTTAGGTTTGTATGGCCAGAACCTAAATGCTGCTTCAGTACATCTCCCTGGTTCAGGAAGGCATTAAGCAGGCTGAGCACTCCGTACATAGGCTAATTTAACAGAGAAATCACCAACCTTGCAGCCATTGGTGAGCCAGTGTGTTATATTCTTGAAGGACCAGCAGACAGGACATTGCCCTGGCTTTACCTTCCAAATCCATGAAGGATGATTAGACTGGGAAATATAGGCTACTCTTTAAAGGAAAGAACTGCAGTTGCTCAGCAGCCATTACCAAAAGCACTGGAGGAAGAACTAATGAAAGGAGTCTGTTGTGGGTTACATTGTATCCCCACAAAAGATATATTTTAGTTTCAACCCTGGGTATTGGAGAAAGTGACTTTATTTGGCAATAGGGTCTTTGCAGATAGAATAAAGTTAAGATGAAATCATTAAGGTGGCCCTAATCCAATATGACTGGTGTCCTTATAAGAAAAGAAAAATACCATGTAAAGACAGGAACGCATAGGGAGAATGTTGTATGATGACAGACACAGAGATTGGAGTGGTGCACATGCAAGCCAAGTAATGACGAGGATTGCTGACCGCCACCGACAGCTAAGAAGAGGCCAGGAAGTATTCTACCAGGGTCTCAGAGGAAACACCACCCCCTCAACACCTTGATTTCATCCTCCTAGCCTCTAGAACCGTGGGACAATACTTGTTTTAAGCTACTTGGTTTGTGGCACTTTATTACAGCAGCCTAGGAAACTAATACAGGACCCAACATAGTAAGCCTCTTTTCTGTGTGTACCTGATGCTTTGAGGCATAGGACCCATGTGAATTGGGCCATCTCATCATGGCCATGATACCGTTAGAGAGGGAGGCTGTGTGTGGGGCTTGGGGGAAAACTGGGGGTTGCTTAGAATGGCCTGCGCTACTCAACATCCCCCTCTCCTTTCCGCTTTCCCATTCCTTTACGCTGTCTCCCTTCCAATCTAAGTTCCAATCCCTTGAGTCTGAGCTCTTGGGATCTCAGTTGATTCAAGTGATGGAACCGAAGGTGACTGATATTTTCACACACCATTTGCCTCCCCAACGAGAAGTTTGTTGGTCCAGCTGCATCTTCACTTGCTGGGCTGTCTGGGCCTTGAGTGGGGTTGAGGGGGAAGATGATGGAAAGTGGTGACGTCCAGTTTCTCCGCAACTTTAGCGGGGTGAGCCCTGGCTGTTAGTGTTAGTTCTCCTAGAATCAGCAGCTTGTTTGCCTAGCTATTTTTGTGGTGAACATTGCATTCTTCTTCAGTATCCACATTCTCCCTCACTCTTTGTGTAAACTTTGTGATTTGGGAGGGGATGAGCAACCCTAAGGTCGAAGTCTAAGCCAGTCAGATAGTTCTACCCCCTTGCCACAGTGCCAACGCACAGATAGACCAGGTCTAAGCCAATTAGCACATGATTCTCCCCTGATCACAGGGGAGTTCTGTTGTGTGATCAAAGGAGTTCATCCTTTCTCTGGCTAGATATGAACAAGGAAGTCCATCACCCTCAGTGCCTGGCAGCCATCCTGTGACCATGAGGAGAGTCAGCTTCAAATGACCCTTTGGGTAAAAGAGCAAAGAATCAGAAAGATCCTGGTTCCTTGATGACTTCAACAAGCCATTAGGTCAATCAACATCCTGATATTTGCTCTATTTGTGGATTCTAGTGAGGTGAGTCCATACATCTTCATGTTTCAAACCCATTTGAGTTATTTTGTCCTCTTATGTTGTGGTTTTCACATATGACTACACATTTTTTTTTTTTTTTTTGATATTCCTCCTTTAAAAAAGTGGAGCCTAATTTTCCCCTACCATTAGTGTGGGCTTGTCTTCGTGATTTTTTTGTAAAGCATAGAGAATGTGGCAGGAGTGACAGTGAGTGACTTCTGAGATTAGGACACGAAGGCATTGTGTCTTCCTCCTTGCTTTCTCTATTGGATCACTCACTCTTGAGGAAGTCAGCTCCTGTGTCATGAGGGCACTCAAACAGCCCTATGAAGAGGTCCATGTGTTAAGGAACAGAGGACTTCTGCCAGCAGTCAGCACTGACTTGCCAGGTATGTGAATGTGCCATCTTGGAAGCAAGTTCTCCAACTCCAGACAAGCTTTCTAATAACCGTGGCCCCTGCTGACATCTTGACTGCAACCCCACGAAGGAACCTGAGCCAGCACCACCAAGCTAAGCCACTCCTAAATTCCTGACTTGCAGAAAATGTGCGAAAATAAATGTTTATTGTGTTAAGCCATTAAGTTTTGGGGGTAATTTGTTATGTTGCAGAAGATAACTAATACTCTTATATCTGAAGGCATCCTCACAGATGCACCTTCCTAGCTATAATCACTGAGATCCAGTATTGAGTTGAACACAGTTCATTTAACCGGGGTCACTGTCTTTGTTTCATTCTGGAGCCCCAGAGAAGTAGCCAGACCAGAGAGAAGGAATGACTGGGTTGTGTGTCTTGGTCATATGTTTCCCTTGGCCAGCCTGTTGTGACATCATAGGGCATTGGACAGTGCCACAGTTTCCTGTGGCTCAGCATGATGTGGGAGGCACAGAATGAATTCCTAGTCACCAGAGAGAAGTATGAAAGTGGCTGGGCAAATAGAATGTAAATAGGGTTTATAGCTGGGAATGAGAAGTGACAGGACATCTGAACTTATATCAGAGTGGGTAGATAATAACAAAAAAACACATTGCCACCCCTATTCCAATGCCTTGGTCCTCTGTAACTCTGGGAAAAAGAAGGGAACCTCAGTGGAATGGAGCTTAAAAATAAATTGTAATAGCAAAGCAAATTCCTACTGTTTTTAAACAAATGAATTTATTGTATATAAATATCTCAATAAAGCTACTTTTTAATTGATACATAATAATTATTCATATTTATGGGGTACATGTGATATTTTGACAGGTGCATACAATGTGCACTGAAGTTCTATTTCTTGTGTGCTTGAGCTGTGGGCTTAATTTCATAGCCACAACACTAGTAAGAAAACTTGTTTGCTCCCAGCGTGTTCCTTCTTCCCCTGCGCCACAACATAAGCAGTGGATTGACTGTGTCTCAGGCTCTCTTCCCTTGTGGGGTCCTGGAGACTCATGTTAACTCATCTGCAGCCTACATCTTCCTGCTCATAAAGCTATTTCACATGTCCCCACTCCCAAGCCTCGACAGCTCTTATTTTGCTGTAGTTCCTCAGACATGAGTTAGCCCTGTTTGGTCTGTAAAAATCTCTCATTTGTGCTGATGTCACCCTTCCTGTCATCACTGGTAAAGAGCGAGTCATTTTTGTATGGTGTCTGATGTTGTTACCTCTCCTTCCAAATCTTTCACCATTTTTTTTTCTCTGTTCAGATAATTATTGAGCTGGGGTGAGAGAAGTGTTCTTTCCCAACTGTTATTATTTTTCCACGATGCTCTAAAATGAATCATCTTATTCTCATTTTAATATATAACAGTGAATATTTCAACCTTTATTGTATTCTTTTTTCATTCTTAGGCTCAAGCACCACTTCTTCCTTGAGGCCTTTGCTCATTTCTCTCCTCCCTTTCTAATGTAGGCCAGTCTCCCCATTATGTATTCATACCTCTGTGGTTTGCATACATTGTATTGTATTAAAATCATCTGTTCATGCATATTTCCCTCTCTGAGAGCTTACAGAAGCGGACACTAGATCTGATTTATTTGTGTATCCTCAGTGCTGGTGTAAAGTAGGTGCTCAGTAAATGTTTGATGAACTAAGGTCTAACAGCTCATAGCTCTGTGGTTCTGTTGAATTTCTATTGCAGATTTGTAGAGATTTCTCAACACTTAGAGCCTAGAAGAAAGGTCAGTATTTTTCCAGAGCTTTTGGCCTTGCTCAAGGGGTTTAGTGCATAAAGGGAATGGTTTAGGAGGAAGGGGTCTGACTTTCCAATACACGTAGATCAGGATTATTTTAAACATAGGAAAGAGGATAATCTGCATTTCTCATTAATAATTAGGATGAAGTTTGCATCCATGTTTCTACTCATATATTAGCTCAAAAATGTTGGTTCTTCAATATAACAAGGAAAACTTGAAATGAGTCCAGCCTTCAAAGGGCTGAATAGGCACGTCCTTCTGTTTCCACTTAAGTTCTGATTGCAGTCATTATCCACTGATGGTTCCTTGCCTCTACGAGGCCCAGACTCAGCGGGTAGTCTGAGTGTGCTCCCTGTTGCTCAGGTCTGAGCTGAGCACATGCACACTGACCTGAATACACTCAAGCTGAGTAGAGAGCAGCTGAGGACATACTGTCCAGGTATGCACAGCATCAGGAACTGCAGACTGCGGCTGGGGTAGGTGGCTTTGGTTTTGGACTTGGTATTTCACAAGGGCTCTCTCCTTGCTCTTAGAGGCCTCTGGCCCTGAAGTGATGGCCCCAGTGATGTTCCATGGGTCTTCTTCCCCACCTTCACTCTACTTCTCTAGCAATTAGACTGGAGCACTGATCATCTGTAGGAAGATGATGATGGCATTCTTCCCTCTATGGCCCCTTCTCCTACTCCCTGAGCTCAGCCCTGCATTCCTAAGAGGTCCAGTGGTGATTCTGTTCTGGGACTCAGGCCAGCATAGTCCTATGTCAGCCTGGCTCCCTCTTCTACCTGAGCTCCAGATCAGCCTACTTCCTGCTGTCTGCTGTTTAGAAATACTCTCTGCAGCCCAGTCTCAACTGTGGCTTTTGGTTCAGCAGGCACCCCTTTCAACAGTCCCCTTACGTGCTTCACTAATTAGGCACCAACTGCTGACTGCAATCACTAATCTCAGGTCTCAGCTGTGGGGCTCGGATTCATCCTCTCCAAACACATGCCTATCCAAGGGGGGCAGACACCATTGAAGTTGGTGAAGAGCAGTTTCACATATGCTCACATGGCATCCTCCAATCCCACAGGGGAAATGAGCTACATAAAACCTTTGTTCATCCAATATGCTAGGGACCAGAACAAAAGGATTTAGAATTAACTATGATTAGACTATCCAATTCTTTGATTAAAAAGTGCAGGGAAGTTGGTTGCGTGGGCAATTAGAGTGGCTCTAAAATGGGCAATGTTGTCGTTCCAGTAAGCTGCTCAACAAGAAATGAGCATTACCCAGGCAGAGGGAAGCCATAATGAGGGAGAGTTACCAGCCATCCATGCTGCCCTTGACACATCATCTTGGGAACCTAGTGTTCGATGGACATTAAGGGATGGCTGTGTGACAATTGCTACCAGTTTAAGGTTTTTGCAAGAGCCACTGGTTATTTCCTCCAGGAATTCATATGCCATATGGGCACCTGTCAGGTGAATTTAGTGCCTGGATTATGGTTATGGAGTTAGACTTTTCTCAGCTGCTTTAACTGAGAGAGAACACCTGGGACATGATCCAGTTCAGTAGTAGCCAATTATTGCTGCATGTTAGACTAACGTGAGTTTAAAAAAATTCCTATTCCCACACTGCATGCCAACCGATTACATCAGAATCTCTGGGAGTGGGACCTAGGCATCAGGATTTTAAAAAGCTTTTCAGGTTATTGAAAGCTGCTAGTCTAGTCACACTCTCCTGATCAAAATCCTGTATTAAAATAGTCTGAATAGTTAATATATACAAAATGATAATTCATAAGCAGCATCTAAATAAATGTAACTACTTAGGTGCAATGCAGAAATTCTTTTGTGCTGGATTTTCATTGCTGTCGGTTATTGCTCTCTATTATCCTGGTTTTCTTTATTCTGCTTTCAGGAAAATCCATAAACATTTGCTTGCTTTGATTCCCAGTGCTGAAAAGTCTTGGGCCTGTTCTGGGAAACTGACAAAGTGCTGAGAGCTTAGAGAATAATTCCACCTTTGGAACAGAGATCAAATTTAAAAAGCCCTCTTAAATATTTGGAGTTGCTTTAAGACTCCAAATATTTAAAGGAAATATTTGGAGTTGAAAGAGATGGAAAAGATGATAACAGAAATGAAAACTCAAAGACTAAGGAGGGTATCAGAAACTTTAAAAAAGTATACAAAAACAATGTTACTAAGTTTAAAAATCCTGAAATTAGAGATTAACCATCTGTGCATCATCCAGCTCTTTGATAGTTTCACAGAGTTGAAACAAAGCCCATCAGCTTAAACCAACTCCAAAGTGTCAGCATTCAAACTCGACAGAGACTGGCTCATTATGGACCTGCTTTAGATGACTAAAGCCAGCTGTGAAGTTAGTCACAGCCTGAATTCCATTGCCTGTTACTTTTAAAACATTTAGTTATTTTATAAAAGTTTCAAAAACATATAATTTAAAAAGTTAAAGAGTACTATAAGGATTACAACAAGAAGCAACAGTTTTATGCACCACTTCCTCATTCCTGATTTTCTGCTCCCCAGAGATGCTTTGCATTCATTGGCTATTTCTATTGGTATTGATCTCCCTATTTCTAAGTAACATGCTTATACTGCTATTTCCTAAACTTTCTGTTTTAGACCTTCCCTATTAACTTCCTATTATGGAAGATAAGGATATCTTTTAGTTCTCTTACCTCTTTTCTACCCTCCCCTCAAACTTCCCTCCTTTGTCACTCCCCTAATATAGTTATAAGTTTTAGTTAGATCAAAATTCAATATTTACCTTCTTATGACCACTTAGGTATATTACAGCCAGCCAGGAAATAACCTATGATTATATTTCCTTTTGTTTATGACATTTTATTTTTCTTGGAGTTAATGATTATCTTATTTTCTCAGTTGCTAGGGATTTTTTTTTTTTTTTTTGTATACACGTGCCATGGTGGTTTACTGCACCCATCAACCTGTCACCTATATTAGGTATTTCTCCTAATGCTATCTCTCCCCTAGCCCACCACCCCCAACAGGCCTTGGTGTGTGATGTTCCCCTCCCTGTGTCCATGTGTTCTCACTGTTCAACTCTCACTTTTGAGTGAGAACATGTGGTGTTTGGTTTTCTGTTCCTGTGTTAGTTTGCTGAGAATGATGGTTTCCAGCCTCATCCATGACCCTGTAAAGGACATGAACTCATCCTTTTGTATGGTTGCACAGTATTTCATGGTGCATATGTGCCACATTGTCTTTATCCAGTCTGTCATTGATGGGCATTTGGGTTGGTTGCAAGTCTTTGCTATTGTGAATAGTGCTCCAATAAACATAGGTGTGCATGTATCTTTATAGTAGAATGATTTATAATCCTTTGGGTATATACCCAGTAATGAGATTGCTGGGTCAAATGGTATTTCTGGTTCTAGATCCTTGAGGAATTGCCACACTGTCTTCCACAATGTTTGAACTAATTTACACTCCCACCAACAGTGTAAAAGCGTCTCCACATCCTCTCCAGCATCTGTTGTTTCCTGACGTTTTAATGATCGCTATTCTAACTGGCATGAGATGGTATCTCATTGTGGTTTTGATTTGCATTTCTCTAATGACCAGTGATGACGAGCATTTTTTCATATGTCTGTTGCCCACATAAATGTCTTCTTTTGAGAAATGACTGTTCATATCCTTTGCCCACTTTTTGATGGGGTTGTTTGTTTTTTTTTCTTGTAAATTTGTTTAAGTTTCTTGTAGTTTCTGGATATTAGCCCTTTGTCAGATGGATAGGTTGCAAAAATTTTCTCCTATTCTGTAGGTTGCCTATTTACTCTGATGATAGTTTCTTTTGCTGTGCAGAAGCTCTTTAGTTTAATTAGATCCCATTTGTCAAGTTTGGCTTTTGTTGCCATTGCTTTTGGTGTTTTAGTCATGAAGTCTTTGACCATGCCTATGTCCTGAACGGCATTGCCTAGGTTTTCTTCTGGAGTTTTTATGGGTTAAGGTCTTACGTTTAAGTCTTTAATCCATCTTGAGTTAATTTTTGTACAAGGTGTAAGAAGGGGGTCCAGTTTCAGTTTTCTGCATATGGCTGGCCAGTTTATCCCAACACCATTTATTAAATAGGGAATCCTTTCCCCATTGCTTGTTTTTGTCAGGTTTGTCAAAGATCAGATGGTTTTAGATGTGTGGCATTATCTCTGAGGCCTCTGTTCTGTTCCATTGGTCTATGTATCTGTTTTGGTACCAGTGCCATGCTGTTTTGGTTACAATAACTTGTAATATAGTTTGAAGTCAAGGAGCCTGCTGCTTCCAGCTTTGGTTTTTTTGGCTTAGAATTGTCTTGGCTATATGCGCTCTTTTTTGGTTCCATGTGAAATTTAAAGTAGTTTTTTTCTAATTCTGTGAAGAAAGTCAATGGTAACTTGATGGGGATGGCATTGAATCTATAAATTACCTTGGGCAGTATGGCCATTTTCAAGATATTGATTCTTCCTACCCATGAGCACGGAATGTTTTTCCATTTGTTTGTGTCCCCTTATTTCCTCATGCAGTGGTTTGTAGTTCTCCTTGAAGAGGTCCTTCACATCCCTTGTTAGCTGTATTCCTAGGTATTTTATTCTCTTTATAGCAATTGTGAATGTGAGTTCATTCATGATTTGGCCCTCTGTTTGTTATTGGTGTGTGGGGATGCCTGTGATTTTTGCACATTGATTTTGTATCGGGAGACTTTGCTGAGGTTGCTTATCAGCTTAAGGAGATTTTGGGCTGAGACAATGGGGTTTTCTAAATATACAATCGTGTCACCTGCAAACAGAGGCAATTTGACTTCCTCCCTTCCTATCTGAATATCCTTTATTTCCTTCTCTTGTCTGATTGCCCTGGCCAGAACTTCCAATACTATGTTGAATAGGAGTGGTGAGAGAGGGCATCCTTGTCTTGTGCCAGTTTTCAAAGGGAATGCTTCCAGTTTTTGCCCATTAAGTATATTGGCTGTGGGTTTGTCACAAATAACTCTTATTATTTTGAGATACGTTCCATCAAAAACCGAGTTTACTGAGAGTTTTTAGCATGAAGAGGTGTTGAATTTTGCCGAAGGCCTTTTCTGCATCTGTTGAGATAATCATGTGGTTTTTGTCATTGGTTCTGTTTATGTAGTGAATTACGTTGATTGATATGTGTATTTTGAACTAGCCTTGCATCCCAGGGATGAAGCCTACTTGATAGTGGTGGATAAGCTTTTTGATGTGCTGGTGGATTTGGTTTGTCAGTATTTTATTGAAGATTTTTGCATCAATGTTGATCAGGGATATTGGCTTGAGATTTTCTTTTTTTCTTGTGTCTCTGCCAGGTTTATCAGGATGATGCTGGCCTCATAAAATGAGTAAGGGAAGAGTCTCTCTTTTACTATTGTTTGGAATAGTTTCAGAAGGAATGGTACCAGGTCCTCTTTGTACCTCTGGTAGAATTGGGCTGTGAATCCGTCTGGTCCTGGACTTTTTTGGTTGGTAGGCTATTCATTACTTCCTCAACTTCAGAACTTGTTATTGGTCTGTTCAGGGATTCGACTTCTTCCTGGTTTAGTCTTGGGAGGGTGTATGTGTCCAGGAATTTATCCATTTCTTCTAGATTTTCTAGTTTATTTGTGTAGAGGTGTTTATAGTATTCTCTGATGGTAGTTTGTATTTCTGTGGGATCAGTAGTGATATCCCTTTTATCATTTTTTATTGTGTCGAGTTGATTCTTCTCTCTTTTCTTCTTTATTAGTCTAGTGGTATGTCTATTTTGTTAATCTTTTCAAAAAACCAGCTCCTGGATTCATTGATTTTTTGAAGGTTTTTCATGTCTCTGTCTCCTTCAGTTCTGCTCTGATCTTAGTTATTTCTTGTCTTCTGCTAGATTTTGAATTTGTTTGTTCTTGCTTCTCTAGTTCTTTTAATTGCGATGTTACAGTGTCGATTTTAGATCTTTTCTGGTTTCTCTTGTGAGCATTTAGTGCTATAAATTTCCCACTAAACACTGTGTTAGCTGCGTCCCAGAGATTCTGGTATGTTGTATCTTTGCTCTCATTGGTTTCAAATAAGTTATTTATTTCTGCCTTAGTTTCGTTATTTACTCAGTAGTCATTCAGGAGCAGGTTGTTTAGTTTCCATGTAGTTGTGTGGTTTTGAGTGAGTTTCTTAATCCTGAGTTCTAAGTTGATTGCGCTGTGGTCTGAGAGACAGTTTGTTGTGATTTCTGTTCTTTTGCATTTGCTGAAGAGTGTTTTACTTCCAATAATGTGGTCAATTTTAGAATAAGTGCAATGTGATGCTGAGAAGAATGTATATTCTGTTGATTTTGTGTGGAGAGTTCTGCAGATGTCTATTAGGTCCACTTGGTCCAGAACTGAGTTCAAGTCCTGAATATCCTTATTAATTTTCTGTCTCGTTGATCTGTCTAATATTGACAGTGGGGTGTTAAAGTCTCCCATTATTATTGTGTGGGAGTCTACATCTCTTTGTAGGTCTCTAAGAACTTTATGAATCTGGGTGCTCCTGTATTGGGTGCATATATACTTAGGATAGTTAGCTCTTCTTGTTGCATTGATCCCTTTGCCATTATGTAATGACCTTCTTTGCCTCTTTTGATCTTTATTGGTTTAAAGTCTGTTTTATCAGAGACTAGGATTGCAACCCCTGTTTTTTTTTTGTTTTGTTTTTGTTTTTTTGCTTTCCATTTGTTTGAGAAATATTCCCCCATCCCTTTATTTTGAGCCTATGTGTGTCTCTGCATGTGAGATGGGTCTCCTGAATGCAGCACACTGATGGGTCTTGACTCTTTATCCAATTTGTCAGTCTGTGTCTTTTAATTGGGGCATTTAGCCCATTTACATTTAAGGTTAATATTGTTATGTGTGAATTTGATCTTGTCATTATGATGCTAGCTAGTTATTTTTCCCCTTAGTTGATGCAGTTTCTTTATAGTGATGATGATCTTTATAATTTGGTATGCTTTTGCAGTGGTTGGTACTGGTTGTTCCTGTCCATGTTTAGTGCTTCCTTCAGGAGCTCTTGTAAGGCAGACCTGGTGGTGACAAAATCTCTCATCATTTGCTTGTCTGTAAAGGATTTTATTTCTTCTTTTCTTATGAAGTTTAGTTTGGCTGGATATGGAATTCTGGGTTGAAACTTCTTTTCTTTAAGAATGTTGAATATTGGCCCCCACTCTCTTCTGGCTTGTAGGGTTTCTGCAGAGAGATCTGCTGTTAGTCTGATGGGCTTCCCTTTGTGGGTAACCTGACCTTTCTCTCTGGCTGCCCTTAACATTTTTTTCCTTCATTTCAACCTTGGTGATTCTGACGATTATGTGTCTTGGGGTTGCTCTTCTCAAGGAGTATCTTTGTGGTGTTCTCTGTGTTTCCTGAATTTGAATGTTGGCCTGTCTCGCTAGGTTGGGGAAATTCTCCTGGATAATATCCTGAAGTGTGTTTTCCAACTTGATTCCGTTATCCCCATCACTTTCAGGTATACCAGTCAAACGTAGGTTTGATCTTTTCACATAGTCACATATTTCTTGGAGGCTTTGCTTATTCCTTTTCATTCTTTTTTCTCTAATCTTGTCTTCATGCTTTATTTCATTAAGTTGATCTTCAATCTCTGATATCCTTTCTTCTGCTGGATCGATTTGACTATTAATACTTGTGTATGCTTCACGAAGTTCTCGTGCTGTGTTTTTCAGCTCCATCAGGTCATTTATATTCTTCTCTAAGCTGGTAATTCTAGTTAGCAATTCCTCTACCCCTTTTTCAAGGTTCTTAGCTTCCTTGCATTGGATTAGAACATGTTCCTTTAGCTCAGAGGAGTTTGTTATTACCCACCTTCTGAAGCCTACTTCAGAAGTAGTAGTTAGTTCGTCAAACTCATTATCCATCCAGTTTTGTTCCCTTGCTGGTAAGGAGTTCTGATCTTTGGAGAAGCAGCATTCTGGGTTTTGGAATGTTCAGCCTTTCCATCTTTATGGATTCATCCACCTTTGGTCTTTGATGCTGGTGACCTTTGGATGGGGTTTTTGTGTGGACATCCTTTTTGTTGATGTTGATGTTATTCCTTTCTGTTTGTTAGTTTTCTTTCTAACAGGCCCCTCTGCTGCACTTCTACTGGAGTTTGCTGGAGGTCCACTCCAGACCCTGTTTGCCTGGGTTTCACCAGTGGAGGCTGCAGAACAGTAAAAATTGCTGCCCGTTCCTTTCTCTGGAAGCTTCGTCCCAGAGGGGCACCTGTCAGATGCCAGCCAGAACTCTTCTATCTGTATGAGGTGTCTGTCAACCCTTGCTGGGAGGTGTCTCCCAGTCAGGAGGCACAGGGATCAGGGACCCACTTGAGGAGGCAGTCCATCCCTTAGTAGAGCTTGAGTGCTGTGCTGGGAGATCCCCTGCTCTCTTCAGAGCCGGCAGGCAGGAGTGTTTAAGTCTGCTGAAGCTGTGCCCATAGCTGCCCTTTCCCCCAGATGCTCTGTCCCAAGGATATGGGAGTTTTATCTATAAGCCCCTGACTGAGGCTGCTGCCTTTCTCTCGGAGATGCCCTGCCCAGAGAGGAGGAATCTAGAGAGGCAGTCTGGCTATAGCAGCTTTGCTGAGCTGCAGTGGGCTCTGCTGAGTTCGAACTTCCCAGGGCTTTGTTTACACTGTGAGGGGAAAACCATCTAATGAAGCCTCAGTAATGGCGGATGCCCCTCCCCCTACCAAGCTTGAGCATCTTAGTTCAACATCAGACTGCAGTGCTGGCAGCGAGAATTTCAAGCCAGTGGATCTTAGCTTGCTAGGCTCTGTGGGGGTGGGATCTGCTGAGCTAGACCACTTGGTTCCCTGGCTTCAGCCCCCTTTTCAGGGGAGTGAATGGTTCTGTCTTGCTGGTGTTCCAGGTGCCACTGGGGCATGAAAAAAACTGCAGCTAGCTCAGTGTCTGCCCACACAGCCACATAGTTTTGTGCTTGAAATCCAAGGCCCTGGTGGTATAGGCATCTGAGGAACTCTTCCGGTCTGCAGGTTGTGAAGACCATGGGAAAAGTGTAGTACCTGGGCCGGAATGCACCTTTCCTCATGGCACAGTCCCTCACGGCTTCCCTTGGCTAGGGAAGGGAGTTCTCTGACCCCTTGTGCTTCCTGGGTAAGGCAACACCTCACCCTGTTTTGGCTCACCCTCTGTGGACTGCACCCACTGTCTAACCAGTCCCAGTGAGATGAGCTGGGTACCTCAGTTGGAAATGCAGAAATCACCCACCTTCTGTTGATCTCTCTAGGAGCTGCAGGCTGAAGCTGTTCCTATTTGGCCATCTTGCCAACCACTCCAGTTTTTGTTTGTTTGTTTTGTTTTGTTTTTGTTTTTGTTTTTTAACCTGAACTCATCCCCAGTTGTTTCCTTAACTTTCACAGAGCTGTAAAACTCCTCTCAGCAAGGTTCAGCCAGTACACTGGGAAATCTAGCAGCTCCACTTCTTTCTGAACGCATCCCTCCCACAGCCCTCTGTCTTCCTACTCCAGTTTGAATGGGCAGTTCTCCAGGACCAGCTATCTTTATTGAACTCCTTTTTCCTCTCTCCCATTTGGATCTTTGCCTCTAGAATTCAATATTTTTCTCTCTAGTTTTACTCTTTTATTTTGTTGGAGTATATCCTTCAGTTTGTTTTTCAGAAAGGGTGCGTGTAGCTATTTTTTTGGTGACCTTGCATATTTGAAAAGTCTGAAAAGAAGTGAGGATGGGAAAGGGGAAGCTGGGCAGGGCCAGGGTGCTGGATGGCTGGGGAACCGAAGACAAGAACCTATCCTAGGGAGGCAGAAAGGCAGTAGGAAGCTGGACTATGTTGAGGCTCCAGGCCCCCTGCTCAGTGTTCCATTGGAATTCACTTACAAAACACAATTTAAAAGATAAGAAGAATTTCAAGATGATGATAGCAAGGCAATAATCCAAGCATGTAGGTTCCTTCTGGTCTGGGGCCCTGTGTAACTACACATTGCAATATCCTTATGAAGTCAGTCCTGGTGGAAGAAAAATGGTTTATGCATTAAGTCATACTCTTCAACTTTACCCATCTGGAAGAATACAAAGACATTTTTTAACTCCTTCCATGTACTAAAATAAATTCCAGGTGTATTACAAATTTATATGTAAAAAAACAGACAAAACAATAACACAAGAGCAAAATGTAGGAGAACATGAACATAACCTGGTGATGGGGAAGATGTTTTTAATCAAAACAATGAATGAAGATGCCATAAAGGAAAACATAGTCATATTTGCTTGTATAAACTTTATATTACATGGAAAAATATTTATAAACAAAGCCAAAAGACAAATGATAGACTGGGGAAAAGTTGCAGCTTATAAAACAGGTAAGGGGCCAGGTGTAGTGGCTCACATCTGTAATCCCAGCACTTCGGGAGACTGAGATGGGAGGATTGCTTGAACCTGGGAGTTTGAGACCAGCCTGGGCACATAGCAAGATCCTGTCTCTACAAAAAAATAAAAAATTAACTGAGCATGGTGGTGTGTGCCTGTAGTCCTAGCTACTCAGGAGAGTGAGGCAGGAGGATCCCTTGAGCACAGGAGTTTGAGGCTGCAGTAAGCTATGGTCACACTACTACACTCCAGCCTGGGCACCAGTGCAAGATCCTGTCTAAAAGAAATGGGCAAAGGATTTTATGTTTAAAACATTTAAATACCTCTACAAACTGATAAAGACATCTCGGTTGGAAAATAGGCAAAGGATATAAATAGGCAATTTGTGAGAGGATGTCTAAATACTATGTAAAAAAGTGTTAAGGAAATGCAAATCAAAGGGAAAGTGAGATAATACATCTCACACATTATGTTGAGAAAAATTAAGCAGATAAAATCTGTAGTAGGGATTTTTGCTAGGGAAAGGGCACTCTCTCACATTACTGATAGAAATTGAACTGTTACAGAATTTATGGAGAGAAAAAAACATGCATATGATGCAATAATTTCATGTCTGGGAATCTATCATGTGGAAATTAAGGTACTAAGAAATAAGGATACGCTTACAAATGTGTTTGTTGCAGCATTTTTGTTGTGGCAACAGACAATAATAAAACAAGCATACAAATAAAAATAATGGAAGATAACCTAATATCCATCAATACATACATTGTTGAATAAATTGTAATATGTTCATAATTTAAATAATTATGCAACCATTAGAAAAAAATGAGTTATATCTATATTAATTGATATGGATTGGATTTGTGTCCCCACCCAAATCTCATGTTGAATTAGAGGAGGGGCCTGATGTGAGGTGATTGGATAATGGGGGCAAATATCCCCCTTGCTGTTCTCATAATAGTGAGTTCTCATGAGATCTGATGGTTAAAAAGTGTGTGGCACTTCCCCCTTCCCTCTCTGTCTCTCCTGCTCTACCGTTGTGAAGATATACATGCTTCCTCTTCACTTTCCATCATGATTGTAAGTTTCCTGAGGCCTCCCAGTCATGCTTCCTGTTAAGCCTGTGGAACTGTGAGTCAATTAAACCTCTTTTCTTTATAAATTACCCAGTCTCAGGTAGTTCTTTATAGCAGTGTGAGAATGGACTAATACCGAAAATTGGTACTAGAAGAGTGGGGCACTGCTATAAAGATACTTGAAAATGTGGAAGCAAATTAGGAACTGGGTAATGGGCAGGAGTTGGAACAGTTTGGGGGCCTCAGAAGAAGATAGGAAGATGAGGGAAAGTTTGGATCTTCCTAGAGATTTGTTGAATGGTTTTGACCAAAATGCTGACAGGGATATGGACAATGAAGTCCAGGCTGAGGTAGTCTCAGATGGAGATGAACTTATTGGGAACTGGATTAAAGGTTACTTTTGCCATGCTTAGCAAAGAGACTAGTAGCATTTGCCTCTGTGCTGGCAGTACTTTGCCCTGCCCCTGAGATCTGTGGAACTTTGAACTTGAGAGAGATGATTCAGGCTATCTGGCAGAAGAAATTTCTAAGTAGCAAAACCTTGAAGATGTGTCCTGGCTGCTCCTAAAAGTCTATGCTCATTTGCATAAAGAAAGAGATAGTCTGAAATTGGAACTTATATTTAAAAGGGAAACAGACTATAAAAGTCTGGAAAATCTGTAGCTCTGCCATGTGGTAGAAAAGAAAAACCCATTTTCTGGGGAGAAATTCAGGCCCAAGTCAGCTGCAGAAATTTGCATAAGTAAGGAGGAACTGAATGTTAGTAGCCAAGACAATGGGGAAAATGTCTCCAGGGCATTTCAGACACCTTTGTTCCAGCCCCTCCTATCACAGGCCTGGAGACCTAGGAGGGAAAAATGGTTTCCTGGGGTGGGCCCAGGACTCCGCTGTTTTGTGCAGCCTCTGGACATGGCACTCTGCATCCCAGTCATTCTAGCTTCAGCTATGGCTAAAAGGGGCCAAGGTACAGCTCAGGCCATTGCTTTTCCAGGTGCACAGTGCAAGCCTCAAACTTTCTACATGGTGTTGGGCCTTCCAGTACACAGAAGGCAAGAGTTGAGGTTTGAGAACCTCTGCCTAGATTTCAAAGGCTGTATTGAAATGCCTGGAAGTCCAGGCAGAAGTCTGCTTCAGGACCAGCGCCCTCATGGAGAACCTCTACTAGGGCAGTGCAGAGGGGAAATGTGGGGTTGGAGCCCACATCCAGATTCCCCACTGGGGCACTGCTTAATGGAGCTGTGAGAAGAGGGTTACTGTCCATCAGGCTCCAGAATGGTAGATCCACTGACAGCTTGCCCTGTGCACCTGGAAAAGCCACAGGCGCTTAAGGCCAGTCCATTAGAGCAGCCACAGGGGTGTACCCTGCGAAGCCACAGGGGCCAAGCTTCCCAATGCCTTGGGAACCTACCCCTTGCATCATTGTGGCCTGGATGCGAGACATGGAGTCAAAGGAGATAATTTTGGAACTTTAAGATTTAATGATGACCCTGCTGGGTTTTAGACTTGCATGGGGCCTGTAGCCTCTTTGTTTTGACCATTTTTCCCATTTGGAATGCGAGCATTTTCCCAATGCCCATACTCCCATTGTATCTTGGAAGCAGTGAACTTGTTTTTGATTTTACAGGCTCATAGGTGGAAGGGACTTACTTTGTCTCAGATGAGACTTTGGACTGTGCACTTTTGAGTTAATGCTGAAATGAATTAAGACTGGAGGACTGTTGAGAAAGGATAATTGTATTTTGTAATGTGAGAAGGACATGAGATTTGGGAGGGGCAAGGGGTGGAAGGTGGAATGATATGGTTTGTGTTTGTGTCCTCACCCAAATCTCATGTCAAATTGGAAGAGGGGACTGGTGGGAGGTGATTGGATCATGGGGACAAATTTCTTCCTTGCTGTTCTCATGAGAGTGAGTGAATTCTCACAAGATCTGATGTTTTAAAAGTGTGTGGCACTTCCCTCTTCCCTCTGTCTCTCCTGCTTCACCATTGTGAAGATGTGCCTACCTCCCCTTTGCCTTCCACCATGATTGTAAGTTTCCTAAGGCTTCCCAGTCATGCTTCCTGTTAAGCCAGTGGAACTGTGCGCCAATTAAACCTCTTTACTTTACTCAGTATCAGGTAGTTCTTTATTGCAGCATGAGCATGGACCAATACACTAATTGACCTAGAGAGATTTTTAGTTCAGTAAGAAAAACATATTGTAGAGAAATGTATACAGTGAAACCATATTTGTGTGTGTGTGGAAAATAATGCTCAAATTCCCAAACTATGTATACTGGTGTATGATTGTGCTAATGTATGATAGTGAAGAAGGTGTGAAAGACACATAGTTTTTGAACCTTGATTTTGCTGTTAGCTGGAGATGAGGAAGGGAGGATAATATATGGAAGGATAGGATAGATATTGTTTTGGTGAAAAGAAGTAGGTCTAAAGCCAGAATGAAATGTGGATGATTGTCTAATGGAGAAAGGCTTTTGGTCTCTGAAACCTTTTGCAAAGCTTACTGTTGTAAGCTAGGCTTTGGTTGTTGCTCCAACTCCTGACTTTTGGGTTCCAAAGTCAATAATAGTTGTAGCATAATTTAATTTCAAAGGTTTAGGAGTCCTACAATCAAGCCAAAAAATGAAGGATCCTTTTAGAGGAATTAAAAGCTGACTAACATTAGATTTCTTCTCTCAGCCAATAAATTCTAAAAGTCAGCAATAGAAGGTCTGTGGAAATTTAAGAGAAATAGAATGTGATAAAGACATTTTCCCCAGCCATTTTGTCATCAATATAGGGCAGCAACAGTTTCATTTTCTGATCTCCAAAGGCTAAGAAAAGTTACTACTCAAGTATCCTTTCTGTAAAAATGACTCAAAACATTTATCCACATGATATGAAAATAAGTCAAAACAAGACCCTAAGTTGGGGAATTTGGGATTGGAAAGAGGCAGTAATAAGCACTAAAACCAATTAAATATACAAAAATTTAGGATGATGTCAGGAAGATGGCAAAATAGAAAGTTCTATCCCTCATACCCCTGTAGAAACACCAATTTTGTCAACCACTCATAGACAAGAATACTTTTGTGGGCGCCTCAGAGTCCAGCTGAGAGATTGCAACACTCTGGTGGAACAAAAAATTCAAGAGCCGGTATATTGAAGAGGTTAAAAAAGTAATTTCACTTTACCCACATCACCCCCTCACCCAAAAGCTCAGGGCTGAGAGAGGCCCCCTGTGCTGAGAGAGGCCCATAACTTCTCCCACAGGGGAAGTGAGCACTCAACTTCTACAGTCTTTTGGGACACTGCCCAGAAGGCTCATTTCTATCTCATCTCAATGAATGAGAACAGAATGCCAAGAGGACTGGCATGGCTGAGTTGTCTGGGAGCAGCTAGGAGGAGGGAGAAAAGGTGGGAGTATATAGCCGCTGGCATGTGATTATCAGCAGGCTCACAAATGGTACCAAGAGGCCTGCCATGAGCCCCATAGGACAACTCACCTGTGGAACTCCCAACAAGTAGACACATGATCCCAACACCCTGCCTCTCCACCCTGTGGACAGTGCCTTACATGGTCCTGTGTGTAACACACACAAGCTCCTACAGACAACACATGGATCCCAATAGCAGGTACAGATATTAGCAGCTGGCTTTTTTCTGATAGTTTGGGAAAAAGCACACAATCTTGAACACCTCAGAGCATGGTCGTAGGGAAAATAAATGGAAGACTCTTAGCAATAGGCATGGCTTTCTAAGGTCAAGAGAAGTCACACAATCTTAAGACTTCTCCTCTAAGAAGGATCAAGACGAGTGGATAGATACATCAATAGAACAGGCCTGAGAGACACCCAAAGTCTCTAGCCAGGTTCACTGGTGTAGGTCTTCCACTCCTAAAGCCAGTCAACAAAGACTGGAGGAAGTGATTGCCTCTTCAAATGTGAAGACAACAATGCAAAGTTCCAAGAAACCTAAAGAATCAAGGAACTATAATACCACTGAAGGAGCAAAATAAAGCTCCAGTGGCTGACGTCAAAAAATGGAGGTATATAAATCACCAAATAGTTTCAAACAATCATTTTAAAGAAGCTCAGTGAACTACCAGAGAAAATAGATAATTTTAAAAAATCAGTTAAACGACACATGAATAAAATTAGAAGTTCAACAAAGAAAAATAGACCATTAGTAAAAACCAAACTGAAATTCTGGATATGCAGAATACAATATCTGGACTAAAAAATTCAATAGAGATCTTCAATAACAAACTCAATCAGGCAAAAGAAAGACCTAGTAAACTCAAAGATCATTTGAAATTATTCAGTCAGAAAAATAAAAAGAAAAAAGAATGAAAAAATAATGAGGAAGGCCTGCAGAACTTAGGGGATACCACTGAACAAACCGATAGATATGTTATGGGAATCCAGGAAGGAGCAGAGAAAGAGAAAGGAGCAGAAAACTTATTAAAGAAGTAACAATAGAGAACTTCTCAAATCTGGAGAGGGAAATTAACATCCAGATCTGTGAAGCCCAAATAACTCCAAATAGTTTGAGCTGAGCATAAATAGGTCTGCAAGAAAACTATACCTAGCAAAGCTATCCTTCAGAAGTGAAGTAGGAATAAAGACTTTCCTAGACAGACAAAACTGAGGGAGTTCATCACCACTAGATAGCCTTACAAGAAATACTAAGGAAAATTCTTCAAGTTGAAATGAAAGAATGCTAACTGGCAATTAAAAATATAGGAAGGTATAAAACTCATTGGTAAAGGTAAGTAGAGAGTCAAATTTAGAATACTCTTAATACTTTAATGGTGATGTATAAGTCACTTTGAACTCTAGGATAAAGGTTAAACAAAAAGTATTAACAATAACTACAGCTGCAATAATTAGTGAATACTCAATGTGAAAGATGTTATTTATTACATCAATAACATATAATATGTGTATGGGGGAAAAGTGTAGAATTGTTATATGCAATCAAAATTAAGTTGTTAAAATAGACTGCTATAAGATGTTTTATACAAGCTTCATAGTAATTGTAAAGAAAAAGCCTGAAGTAGAGACACAAAAGATAAAGGAATCAAAGCAGACTACTACCCTAAAAAAATCAAATCACAAAAGATGATAAGAGAGAAAAAATTATAAAACAGAAAACAAATAACAAAATGTCAACAATAAGTCCTTACTTATCAATAATTACTCAAATATAAATGGCCTAAGTTCCCCAATCAAAAGATATGGAGTGATTGAATGGATTAAAAAAATCCAACTCTGTGCTACTTAAAATTGACTCACTTAAGATTTAAGGACACACATATGCTGAAAGTGAAGGGATAGAAAAATATATTGCATGCAAACAGTAACCAAAAGAGGGCAGGAGTCACTATACTTATATCAGACAAGACAGACTTTAAGTCAGAAATTGTCACAAGAGATAAAGAAGGTGATCATATAATGAGAAGGGGCCAATTCATCAACAGAATATAATAATTGTAAACATATATGCAACCATCATTGGAGTACCTAAGTATATAAAGCAAATATTACCAGAACTGAAAGGAGAAATAGACAGTAATACAATAATGGTAGGGGACTTAAATACTCCAATGTTAACAATGGATGGATAATCCAGACAGGTAATCAATAAGGAAACATGGACTTGAACAACACTATAGACCAAATGGACCTAACAACATGTATAGAACATTCCATCCCAAAGCAGCAGAATACACATTCTTCTTAAGTGCATATAAAATATTCTTTGGAATACATTATATATTGGGCTACAAAATGAGTCTTAATACATTTAAGAAGACTGAAATTATATTGAATATATCTTCTGACCGCACTAGTATGAACCTAGAAGTCAATAATAGTAGAAAATTGGAAAACTTGCAAATATGTGTAAATTAAGCAATATACTCCTGAAAAACCAATGGGTGAAAGAAGAAATCAGAAATATTTTGAAACAAATGAAAAGTGAAAACAAAGTTTATTAAAACTTATGAGATGCAGCAAAATCAGTTTGAAGAAGGAAGTTTACAGTGATAAATACCTACAGTAATAAAGAAATTTCAGATAATCTAATTTTATACTCCAAGGAACTGGAAAAATAATAAATAGCCCAAAGTTATCAGAGGAAGGAAATAATAAAGATTAGAACAGAAACAAATGAAGTAGAGGTTAGAAAAACAATAGAAAAGATCAATGAAACTGAGAATTGTTTTTTTAAAAGATAAAATTGACAAACCATTAGCCAGACTAAGAACAAAAGACAGAAGACTCAAATAAATAAAATTATGAATGAAAGAGAGAAACAGATAAATTCGTAGACATACATTATACAACCTACCATGACTGAATCATGAAGAGATAGAAAATCTGAACAGACCAGTAATGAGCAAGGAGATTGAATTACTAATAAAAAATCTTCTAATAAGGAAAAGCCCAGGACCAGATGGCTTCACTGGTGAATTCTGCCAAATGTGTAAAGAAGAGTCATTGCCAGTGCTTCTCAAATTTTTCCAAAAAGCTGAAGAAGGAACTTCCAAACTTATTCCATGAGGTAGGCGTTACCCAATGCTAAAGCCAGACAAGGATGACACAAGAACATCCACTGTGAACATAAATACAAAATTCTCAACAAAATACCAGCAAATTGAACTCAACAGGATAGTCAAAGGGTGATATACAATAATTGAATGGGAGTCTTCCCTCAGATGCAAAAATAAATCCACATATGTAAATTAATAAAGCATATTAACAGAATGAAAAATCATATGGTCATCTCAATAGAGGCAGAAAAAGCAGCGGACGAATTCAGCATCTTTTTATGATAAAAATTCTCAACAAATTAGGTGTAAGAAGAATATACCTCAATATAATAAATGCCATGTATGACAAGCCCACAGTTACCACATTTAACAGTAAAAAGCTATAAGCTTTTCCTCTAAGATCAGAAATAAGAAAAGGATGAGGCCGGGTGCAGTGGCTCACGCCTGTAATCCCAGCACTTTGGGAGGCGGAGGCAGGCGGATCACGAGGTCAGGAGATCGAGACCATCCCATCTCGGCTCACACAGTGAAACCCCCTGTCTCTTATACACATCTAGATGTGTATAAGAGACAGCCCTAACTCATTTTATGAGGCCAGCATCACCCTGATACCAAAGCCTGGCTGAGATACAACAAAAAAAAGAGAATTTTAGACCAATATCCCTGATGAACATTGATGCAAAAATCCTCAATAAAATATTGGCAAAATTAATCCAGCAGCACATCAAAAAGCTTATCTACCATGATCAAGTTGGCTTCATCTCTGGTATGCAAGGCTGGTTCAACATACACAAATCCACCAACGTAATCCATCACATAAACAGAACCTACGACAAAAACCACATGATTATCTCAATAGATGCAGAAAAGGCCTTTGACAAAATTCAACAGCCCTTCATGCTAAAAACTCTCAATAAACTAGGTA
>NW_012110031.1:590967-593117 GCF_000951045.1 Mandrillus leucophaeus | reverse complement strand
TTTTTTTTGAGATGGAGTCTTGCTTTGTCACCCAGGCTGGAGTGCAGTGGCGCGATCTCAGCTCACTGCAACCTCCACCTCCCTGGTTCAAGCAATTCCCCTGCCTCAGCCTCCCAAGTAGCTGGGATTACAGGCGCACGCCACCACACCTGGCTATTTTTTTTGTATTTTTAGTAGAGACAAGTTTTCCCCATGTTGGCCAGACTGGTCTCAAACTCCTGACCTCATGTGATCCACCCACCTTGGCCTCCCAAAGTGCTGGGATTACAGGTGTGAGCCACCACACCGGGCTGAGAAAAGGGAACTTTTGTATACTGCTGGTGGGAACGTAAATTGGTAAAGCCGTTATGAAAACAGTATGGAGTTTCCTCAAAAAAGTTATAAACACAACTATCGTATGATCCAGCAATCTCACTTCTGAATATGTATCCAAAGGAAATGAAGTCAGTATGTAAGAGGGATAGCCACACTCCCATATTCATTGCAGGATTATTCACAATAGCCAAAATACAGAATCAAACTAAGTGTCCATCAACAGAAGAATAAATAAAAGAAAATGTTATACAGTCATGTGTCACTTAATGATGGAGATATATTCTGGGAAATGTGTTTTTAGGTGATCTTGTTGTTGTGTGGACATCATAGAGTATATTTACATAAACCCAGAAGGTATAGCTAACTACACATCCAGACTATACATATTGCCTATTGCTCCTAGGCTGCAAACCGGTAGCATGTGACTACACTGAATACTGCAGATAATTGTAACATAATGGTATGTATTTGTGTATCTAAACATAGAAAAAGTACAATAAAAATATGGTATAAAAGATAAAAATGGTATACCTGTATAGGGCAGTTACCATAACTGAGCTTGCAGGACTGGAAGTTGCTCTGGGTGAGTCTGTGAGTGAGTGGTGAGTGAATGTGAAGGCCTAGAACATTTCTGTACACTACTGTAGACTTTATAAACACTGGACACTTGGCCTACACCAAATTTATAAAAGGATTTTTTCTTTCCTCAATAATAAATTAACCTTAGCTTATTGTGATGTTTTAACTTTATATACTTTTCAATATTTTAAAACTTAGTGACTCTTGTAAAACTTAAGCTTAAACCACAAACACATTGTACAGCTGTATGAAAACATTTTCTTTCTTTATTTTCTTCTATAAGCTTTTCTCCATTTCTAAATTTTTTATTTTCTCTTTTGACTTTTAATGTTTTTGTTAAAAATGAAGACATAAACACACACATTAGCCCAGGCCTGCACAGGGTCAGGGTCATCAATATCACTGTCTTCCAACTTCACATCTTCTCTCACTGGAGAGTCTTTTGGGGCAATAACACGCATAGAGGTGTCATCTTCTGTGATAACGTCTTCTTCTGCAATACCTCCTGAAAATTTGCCTGAGGCTGTTTTAAAGTTAACTTTTTAAAAAAAATAAGTAGAAGGAGTACACTCTAAAATAATGATAAAAAGTATAGTATAGGCCAGGCACAGTGGCTCATGGCTGTAATCCCAGAACTTTGGGAGGCTGAGGCGGGAGGATCACCTGAGGTCAGGAGTTCGAGAGCAGCCTGGCCAACATGGTGAAACCCCGTCTCTACTGAAAATACAAAAGTTAGCCAGGCTTGGTTGTGGCGTGCCTGTAATCCCAGCTACTTGGGAGGCTGAGGCTGGAGAACCGCTTGAACCCAGGAGGTGGAGGTTGCAGTGAGTGGAGATCACGCCATTGCACCCTAGCCTGGGCAACAAGAGTGAAACTCCATCCGAAAAATAAAAAGTATAGTATAGTAAATACATAAACCAGTAATATAGTTGTTTATTATCATTATCAAGTATTACTGTACATAATTGTATGTGCTATGCTTTTATACCGCTAGCAGTACAGTAGGTTTCTTTATACTAGCATCACCACAAATATGTGAGTAATGAGTAATGCACTGCACTACACCATTATGAGGGCTACAATGTAATAAGACAATAGGGATTTTTCAACTTCATTATAATCTTATGAGACCAGTGTAATACATGTAGTTCATCATTGACTGAAATGTCATTGTGCAGTGCATGACTATACACACACACACACACGCACACACACAATGGAATATTATTCAGCATTAAAAAAGAAGGAAATTCTTT
>NW_012110031.1:588267-590477 GCF_000951045.1 Mandrillus leucophaeus | reverse complement strand
TAGAAGAAAATCCCCAAACTTGTATGGAATGACAAATGACCCCAAATAGCTAAAGAAATCTTCAGCAAAAATAACAAAGCTAGAGGCATTACACTACCTGATTATAAAATTGACTGTAAAGCTATAGTAATCAAAATGGCATGGTACTGGCATATAAACAAACATAGCCTGGGCACGGTGGCTTATGCCTGCAATCTCAGCACTTTAGAAGGCTGAGGTGGGTGGATTGCTTGAGCCCAGGAGTTTGAGACCAGCCTGGGCAACGTGGTGAAACTGTCTCTACAAAACAAAACAAACCCCAAAATTAGCTAGATGTGATGGTATACCTCTGTAGTCCCAGATAACTTGGGAGGCTGAGATGGGAGGATCACCTGAGCCTGAGGAGGTTGAGGGTGCAGTGAACTGTGATTTCACCATGGCACTCTAGGCTGTGTGACAGAATGAGTCCCTGTTTCAAAAAAAGAAAAAAAAATCTCAGACATATAAGTCAATGGAACAGAATAGAGCCCAGAAATCAATCCATACATTTACTTACAGTCAATTTATGTTTGACAAAAGGTGCCAAAAACACAAAAGGGGGAAAGGACAGGCTCTTCGATAAATAGTGTTGGGAAAACTGAATGTTCCAGTGGAGAAAACAGGGACCTCTTTCATACCATATACCTCTGTTGGACTCTTATTTCATACTGTGTACAAAAACAACTCAACATGGATTACAGCCTTAATCGTTAGACCAGAAACTGTAAAACAAAACAAAACAAAACAAAAAAACTAGAAGAAAATATGAGGAAAATGCTTTATGACATTATCCTGTGCAGTGATTTTTTTTTTATATGCCCTGGAAAGTACAGACAATAAAAGCAAAAATAGACAAACAGGATTGCATCAAACTAAAAATCTTCTACACATGACTGTTTCCTTTGTTATATAGCCCATGTCCTTCCTTTCTTTTCCTATTAACTCTTTCAGATGTATGGTTTGCAAATATATGCTCCTATGGGATGGGGGTATGTATTTGCAAACCATACATCTGTAAAAGGGTTACTATTCATAATATTTAAGGGACTCAAACAACTCAATAGCAAGGAAACAACTCAATTTAAAAATATGCAAAGGAGAAACGTCCCTGCCTGACAGCTCTAAAGAGAGCAGTGGTTCTCCCAGCATGGCGTTTGAGCTCTGAGAATGGATAGACTGCCTCCTCAAGTGGGTCCCTGACCCCCATGTAGCCTAACTGTAACCTCCCAGTAGGGGCCAACAGACACCTCATAAGGTGGGTGCCCCACTGGGATGAAACTTCCAGAGGAAGGATTAGGCAGCAATATTTGCTGTTCTGCAGCCTCCGCTGGTGATACCCAGGCAAACGGTCTGGAGTGGACCTCCAGCAAACTCCAACAGATCTGCAGCTGAGGGACCTGACTGCTTGAAAGAAAACTATTAAACAGAAAGGAATAGCATCAACATCAACAAAAAGGACATCCACACCAAACCCTACCTGAAGGTCACCAACATCAAAGACCAAAGGTAGATAAAACCACAAAGATGGGGAGAAACCAGAGCGCAAAAGCTGAAAATTCTAAAAACCAGAGTGCCTCTTCTCCAAAGGATGACAACTCTTGCCAGCAATGGAACAAAGCTGGATGGAGAATGACTTTGATGAGTTGACAGAAGTAGGCTTCAGAAGGTCGGTAATAACAAACTTCTCTGAGCTAAAGAAACATGTTCTAACCCATTGCAATGAAGCTAAAATCCTTAAAAAAAGGTTAGACAAATGGCTAACTAGAATAAACAGTGTACAGAAGACCTTAAATGACCTGATGGAGCTGAAAACCTTGGCACGAGAAGTTTGTGACACATGTACAAGCTTCAATAGCCGATTCGATCAAGTGGAAGAAAGGTATTAGTGATTTAAGATTGAATTAATAAAACATAGTGAAAAGTTTAGAGAAAAAAGAGTAAAAAGAAACAAACAAAGTCTCCAAGAAATATGGGACTATGTGAAAAGACCAACTCTACAATTGATGGGTGTACCTGAAAGTGATGAGGAGAATGGAACCAAGTTGGAAAACACTCTTCAGGATATTATCCAGGAGAACTTCCCCAACCTAGCAAGACAGGCCAACATTCAAATTCAGAAAATACAAAGAACACTATAAAGACACTCCTTGAGAAGAGCAACCCCAAGACACATAATTGTCAGATTCACCAAG
>NW_012110031.1:572308-583467 GCF_000951045.1 Mandrillus leucophaeus | reverse complement strand
CTGGAGAACATAATGTTAAGTGAAATAAGCCAGGCACAGAAAGACAAATACTACATGGTCTCACTTACGTGTGGAATCTGAAAAAGTTGAACTTGTAAAAACAGAGTAGAATGGTGGTTGCCAGGGAATGGGGGTGGGGAGTGGTTAGAGAATGGGGACATATTGGCCAAAGGATATAAAGTCTTTTTTTTTTTTTTTTTTTGAGACAGAGTCTCTCTGTCACCAGGCTGGAGTGTAGTGGCACTATCTCAGCTCACTGCAAACTCTGCCTCCCGGGTTCAAGTGATTCTCCTGTCTCAGCCTCCCGAGTAGCTGGGACTATAGGCGCCCTCCAGCATGCCTGGCTAATTTTTGTATTTTTTTTTTTTTGTAATTTTTGTAGGCACATCCTGCACAGCCCTAGATCCCTTAAACCTTGATTCCATACAACACACGTTTTTGTGAGCTCAAAGTTGGGGCAAAGTGGCTGGGGCAAAGTTACAAATTAACAGCATCTCAGCAAAGCAATTGTTCAAGGTACAGGTCAAAATGGAATTTCTATGTCTTCCCTTTCTGCATAGACACAGTAACAGTCTGATCTCTCTTTCTTTTCCCTACAAATTATACTTCAATAAAGAAAAAATAATTCTACTATAGGCAACAAAATGGAATGCAAAAGGCATACACCTTTAAGTATTTACCTAGTTATTTTTAATAGCATATTCAGGTTGTAAAAGAACACAAGCTCATTGTTATTAATTTTAAAATGCAGAAAAATTATAAAGAAGAGAGAAAACCCCATAGTCTCATCATCCAAAGGCAACACTATTAATGTTTTTATGAATTTTTCTTTCTCTGTGCATCTCTCTATGTTTTAAAAAATACTGTTTAATATTCTATTGCATTATATTATGAATATTTACTCCATTAAATATTCTTTGAACAGTTAACTTTTAGAGGTTTTATGATATTTCATTGTAAGATGTGCTATAAGTTATTCATTTTCTCACTTGGGGACATTTATGTTGCTTCTAGTTTTTAGGTATATTTAAGAAAAAATTCTTCTACAAGTGCCTTATTAATTATGTTGAACTGCATCAATAACATTTTCTTTACATACATTCTGAGAATTACTGGGTTAAGAAGCATAAACATTTAAAAATAACTTGATGCCTGTTGCCAAGTAATTTTCCAGAAAGTTAGTTCTAATTTTTCCTTCCACTAGCTGTGTATGAGAGTGCACAACTCACTGCGCTCTTTAATGTCAGAGTAGGAAATAAAAGTTCTGCCAATTTGATAGGTAAAAGGGACTGTTTCCTTAAATGTTTTTCCTTTTGAAAAATTAAGTGTAATTTGTTCTTTCTTTCTTTTAAAATCAATATAGTAGAACATTTGGAAAATACAGAAAACCATGGGGAAGAAAATAACAATCATATGTTTATCACTTTTGAGTATACACAGTGTTTTCACACATATTCTATTGAGTCCTTCAAGCAATTTCATGAGGTATGGCCGTTAGTGTTGTTCCTACTTTACAGGTATCCCTACTACAGGTCAGAGAGGTTAAGTGAGTTACCTACGTCATACAGGTAGTGAGAGGTGGTGCCGGGCACTAGATCAGCCCTTTGGACATTTAATCTCAAGATTTACCCATTGTACTAGTTTCCCTGGGGGACTGGAGATGAGAGGTTAGGGGTATCAAATACATTCCTGGTTACTCAGAGCAAGGGGTTCATTGTTTGGTGCTGGAAGAATTAGTGGGGGTGCGGTCCAGAAGCAGTGGAAAGAAAGCCTAGGACCAAGAGTGAAGGGTCCTGGTTTCCAGTCCCACCTTGCCCATGGATTTGATGTGTGATATGGAAGTCATGTCTCCTTCTGAATCTCAGTTTCACAATTTCGTAAATTAGGATGGGCCTGAAAAGCCAGGATACCGTTAGCTGCTGGGCCTTTGATACTTGGCTCAGCCTCATCCACCTCTGCTATGACTCTAGTGGCTGGGCCTTTGTTTTGCCTCAGCAGGGAGAGACTGGTTTCCAGGCCACATTCGAGGGAAGCAGGCACTGGGAACAACAGAGCAAGCTCTCCCGCTATGTAGTGATTCTTAGCACAGGTTGGGGAGGTCAGCCTCAGGTGGTACAGAGACCCTGACAGCCCTAGGGATTAATGTAGCACCCTGGGGTCCTTTTGACTCTGCTTCCACAGTGAAAGTTTAGAAGGTCATGAGCTGTATCACAAGAGGTTGACACTAGTGTGGGCATAAGCTCCCTCTACATTCACAGAACTCTTCTGATTTATAACAGAAGGCCAGGTTTGGGAGGCAGAGCCTGGGCTTTGTAACCTGTAGTAGGTAGCCTCACACTATCCAGATCACTTTGGCAATGAATACATTGTTATCTGCACTGTTATCTGGCTTTCTTCCCTGTTTGCTCTAAACATCAAACTTTGATTCTCTGGCTTCTTTAAAATTCTGGTTTCTTGACTTCAGGTGCTGGCAGGCTCTGCTTCTGGCCCTGGATTTCACACCCCTGATGTGACATTATATCGTCTTCACCCCTCAAACAAGTTCTCTCCTCTTGGTTTGGACATTTCTTCTCCCTTTCCTGTTGGACTTCCTAGTTAGGACAGATTCACTGGGTCTGAGAGAGAAACAAACTGAGAATGGCAGTCCTAAGAATGCCTCCTTCCACTTCAGCCTTTTAGTTCACACCAGGTCTTGAGGATTTAGATTTCATTTTAGTTTATACCTTGTAATCATAAATTGTCAATGAAATGACCATATAGGATGGTCTGAGATATTACATTTGGGGTTTCGGTTAGTCTTGGTTTTATGCAAAGACACACCATGGGAACTGGGTGGTGTGTTAGTAGATGTATAAGACTAGTGATCCAGAGATTCTCATATCCCAGCACTTGAAATTCCCAAGGGAACCTTATGCATAAGACAATATGCTGCCAACATCTATTCATCCAACAAATGCTTATTGAACACCTGTTATGTGTCAAGCATTGTTCTAGGTGTTGGGATACAGTAGTGAAGAAAATAGACAAAAACTCTTGTCCTCATGGAGCTTCTTACATTGTGGTGAGAATGGGAATAGAACACAAGAGTAGGGGCAGCTCAGGGCACCAGGAAGGAGGGTGAAGGGTATAATTTGTATAATCCCAGAGGCAGACTCTCCACATTTCACAATCACATGAATGACCAGTCTGACTGGCTCTGCTGCAGTATCATTTGGAAATATGGCTGTTGTTTTCTGTTTTTAGATTATTCATAATTATAGCAGCCAGCATAGAATATGCCCTTTATGCCACGCACTATGCAATATATTAATTCATCCTCATGTCAACCCTGTAAAGGGGATATTATCACCTCCATTTTACAGATAAAGAAATTGAGGCATGGTAAGGTTAAATAATATTCTCAGTGTCACACAGCTAGATTGTCTATCTGCCTACAAAGATGTGCTCTGAAACAGTACCCATTACTGCCCCAGCCCTGGAGAAATGCCACTAGGCCTACACAGGAAAATGGAGGCAAAGCCAAGAAGAAGGATGGCATGAAACCAGTTACATATTGTTCAGAGTCCTATTTAACTTACTCTTTTCCACATCAAAGCCACCAAACAAAAACTGTTTATAAAACAGTTAGAGGAACTCTCTTATAGAAGCAGCTGGTGAAAGTGGCCGGTTGCTAGGTGTTGCTAGGGCAACTTAGCTGGGAGTCTGGTCGTGAAGTAATTAAGCAGGGTGTATAAATTACCTCAGCTGGTTTTCCCCAGAATAGGCAGTTCTCTGCGTGCAAGGAGGTGACTAGGTTCTCTCTTTTCTCCCAACGTCAAAAACAGATAGGAAGACTTTTGAAGATGCATAGGAACATGTCATGGTAGGGTGATGGGCTCCTCTTCAGATCCCACAGAACAGCTGGGGTCAGCCAGGGCGAGATCAAGGGTGAATGTAGGTAGATGCCAGCAAGGGAAGAGCATGATCAGAGCCTGTAAGTGGGCTGGGAGTGAGGGCAGGAGCCAGGAGGCAGGACCAGAGCTGACAGAAACCAGAGAACAGGCACAATAGCAGGAAAAATACCCCCACACGTGCCACAGAAGGCCAGGCCTTGCCAGTATGAGGACTCACCAGAATTTACAATGAGATGGAATGAAGGAACTACACAGGGCTAGAAAGGAATTATCAACTTGTGATTATAACCTATCTACTCCTATTAACAGCAACATTTATTGAGTAAAGTGTCAGGCCCTCTACCAAGATTTAATTTAGATTTAATGTAAGATGAGATTTAGATTTACATTTAAAAATCTACGTTTAGATTTAATGTAATCCTATTAATGTAGGTAGTATTATCTGCCATTTCACAGACGAAGAACTGAAGGATTAATTATTTAACTTGTCCACTGTTATTCAGATAATCAACAGTGGATTCTGGAATCAAACCCATTTCTGTCTAGCTTTAAAACAGAGACCTTTAAGCACCCTGCTAACTTGTAGTTATTCCACTTATGGGGGTTTCCATGTCCAGCTTGCTTTAAAAGCACCAAACAACTTTTGACACTGCATGCCATGGCCAGGGTTGGTGAGCTTGTCGAAGGCCTTACCAGCTTCCTGAGACTGTCACGCTCACTTTTCAGTGTCTCTAGAGCCTTGCCGTGGAGGCAGTGTTCATTTTGGCCTTTGACTATCTGGGAGAAAAAATAAATTATTTCCATAAACACAGTGATCAGAGTCAAAAGAAGTCACAGTGTGTATTCATTATCTATTGCTGCACAGTAGATCACCCCAAACTTTAACTGCTTAAAACAACAAACATTTGTTATATCACACAGTTTCTGAGAATCAGGAATGCAGGAGCAGCTTAGCTGAGTGGTTCTAGCTCAAGGTCTCTCATGAGATTGTAGTCATGATGTTGGCAATGGTCTCATCTGAAAGCTTGACTGGAGCTGAAGGATCTACTTTCAAAATGGCTCACTCCTATGGCTATTGGCAGGCAGGATGCCTCAGTTCCTCTCTATAGGACTGTATGCATGGCTTCATGAAATGGCAACTCATTTTACCCAGAGTGACTGATTGGAGAGAGAAATTGAGAGATGGAGAGATTGAGAGATTGAGAGAGAGAGAGAGCGCAAAAGAGTGCAATGCATTTTTTTACCTAGAGTCTGAAGTTACACACCATCACTTCTCCATATTCTGTTTGTTAAGAGTGAGTCACTAAGTACAAGGGGAGAAAAGTTAATCTGCACCTCTCGAGTGGAGGCGTATAAAAAATATGGGACATATTTTTGAAATCATCACACAGCATAAACAAAGACCTAGGTGGAAAAAATTATATGGCTAAATGCGGAGATGTGGAGTGGACAAAAGTCCTCTTGAGACGGCTGCTGGTGCTAGGCAACACATTTGTGTTCTGAACACAGGGGAGCATGTGCTTGCATGAGTCTCTGATGACTGCCACCATCCAGATAACAATGATTCATTCCATTTTCTCTTTGTCTAGAGAAAAATCTCATTCTGTGCAAGCCAAGCTGTTTATGGATCTTTCTATCTATTCATCCATTCATATGGGACCCAGGGCATGATAACAGCTATTCAAACTGTGGAATGTTAATTAGATGGAAAAATGTACACATCAGCTATCTCCATTTCAACTGAGAAATCTGGCCGAGGTACATAATTTGCTTCAATGTCATCTGTGTCAAGATTTTGAAAGGGTGGCAATATATCACTGTGTTAGACAAAAGGCATGGGATAAAAGGGGAAGGAACTATTCATGGCAACATGGGTTTCAGGATATTAATAAGTGCAAATATTTGCTTCTCTATGCAAGCATTAAAGCTCCCTTCTTATTTCTTGGTTCTCATGCCCAAAGTTATTTGCTTTTTACTACTGACATTGAAGCAGAATATTAGCTTATCTTTTGGCTCTGAAATGTAGCTTTTATGACAGGGAAGTGCGACAAACAACCTTAGTACCAACTAGCCCCCTCTGTCTTGGCTGTGATTCAGGGAGTCTATAGTGAAGAGAAGTGATAGATAGCCAAGTGTGATATTAAATAGACTTTGAGAGATAGCTCCTAATGGTGTCCACTTTGGCCCTGGCTCTTTCCCTCTCTTCCTTCCTTCCCCTCTCCTTTCCATGGTAGAATAGCTGACCCCATTGAGTAGATGGATGTCATTGGCCTTGACATCATGAACCTTGATCCTAGAGCAGTCTCAGTTGTTCCCTTGGAATATAGCTCAGATACCTCTCACATGGAAGATTACATTGCCAAGGAAGTCAGAATTGCTTCCTAAGTAGAAGGGTGATGCAGACTCCTTGCAGAGGAGACAGGATAGCGCCCCACCCCCAAACTTCTGGTGACTTATAGGGTAACTTATAGCAAGCAGGACAGTCTCAGGAGGAGCATACTCCATATGTTAGACTCTGTGTGCTATGTGGATTCTTCCTCACACATTGGGTAGTGACTGGGTAGCACTTAAACTATATACTTCTCTAGACCACAAATATTCCACAAGAGGGAGAACAGACATTTTTTTTTTTTCTCATTTCTCCATTCTCTCGTGTACTTCATTAGTAGGGGAAGTAGGGGTTTATCTTGTGGGAGATAATTAGTCTGGCAGGAAACTTCTCCTTGGGTTGTGAGATGTCTGATTTTAGACATAGTACAGGAACATCCACTGCAGCCCAGAGGGGAAGACCTGCCTGTTTCTTCTACCCTCAGGCATCACAGAACCAGAATCTACTCTCTTCTCCCAGGGCAGTCAGTAGCCCCTGTGTAAACGTGACAAGAGAAGGAGTCACTGACCCACGTTACCTATCTCTAATTTCTAAAAGCCAGATGGCTAGAGATAATAGATATGAAATCGCCTTCACATAGTGGGCTGTTGATCAATATTTGTTGAATAAATGAATAAACTCTAAGGTGGTACAAAAGTACAGCAATATGATTACAGGTATTTATTTCATTGCTGTAATCCTCATGTCAAAGCATGAAAGGTCTGGGTTCTGTCAGAGAACACCATCCTGTTCTCTTCAGTTTACATTCCAAAGCGAGAGAAAATTATTATTTTCCTCCTCCTCCTCCTCCTCTTCCTCCTCCTCTCCTCTCCTCTCCTCTTCTTCCTTCCTTCCTTCCTTCCTTCCTGCCTTCCTGCCTTCCTGCCTTCTTTTCTTTTCCTTCTTTCTTCTTCCTTTCTTCTTTCTTCCTTCTCCTTCTTCCTCACTACTATGTTAATGAGGAGAAAACTTCTTTTTAAAGTTTAAATTTTTTACCTAAGAATACAGCTAACCAGGGAGGTGAAAGATCTCTACAGGGAGAATTATGAGACACTGCTCAAAGAAATCAGAGATGACACAAACAAATGGAAAAGCTTTCCATGTTCATGGATAGAAAGAATATCATTAGAATGGCCATACTGCCCAAAGCAATTTACAGATTTAATGCTATTCCTATCAAACCACCAATGACATTCTTCACAGAACTAGAAAAAGATATTTTAAAATTCACATGGAACAAAGAAAGAGCCCAAATAGCCAAGGCAATCCTAAGCCAAAACCAAAAACCAACCAACCAAACAACAAAGCTGGAGGCATTACATTATCCGACTTGAAACTGTACCACAGGGCTATAGTAGTCAAAACAACATGGTGCTGGTACAAAAACAGACACATAGACCAACGAAACAGGTTAGAGAGCCCAGAAATAAGGCTGCACACCTACGATCATCTGATCTTCAATAAAGATGACAAAAACAGGTAAATGGGAAAGGACTCCCTCTTCAGTAACTGGTGCTGGGATAATTGGCTAGCCATATGCAGAAGGTTGAAACTGGACCCCTTTCTTACACTATATACAAAAATCAACTCAAGATGGATTAAATACTTAAATGTAAAGCCCCAAACTATAAAAATCCTGGAAGACAACCTAGGCAATACCATTCTGGACATAGGAATAGGAAAAGATTTCATGACAAAGACTCCAAAAGCAATCGCAACAAAAGCAAAACCTGAAAAGTGGGATCTAAGTAAACTTAAGAGATTCTTCACAGCAAAAGAAACTATCAAAAGAGTAAATAGACAACCTACAGAATGGGAGAAAATATTTGCAACCTATGCATCTGGCAAAGGCCTAATATCCAGTGTCTATAAGGAACTTAAATTTATGAGAAAACGACGAACCACCTCATTAAAATGTGGGCAAAGGACATGAACAGACACTTTTCAAAAGAAGATATACATGTGACCAACAAGCATATGAAAAAAAGCTAAATATCACTGATAATTAGAGAAATGCAAATCAAAATTACAGCGAGATACCATCTCACACCAGTTAGAATGGCTGTTATTAAAAAGTCAAAAAATAACAGATGCTGATGCGGTTGCAGAGAAAAGGGAACATTTATACACTGCCTGTGGGTGTATAAGTTAGTTCAACCATTGTGAAAAGCAGTATGGCAGTTCCTCAAAGAGCTAAAAAACAGAACTACCATTTGATCCAGCAATTGCATTATAGGGTATATACCCAAAGGAATATAAATCATTCTACCACAAGGACACATATATTCATATGTTCATTGCAGCACTGTTCACAATAGCAAAGACATGGAATCAACCTAAATGCCCATCAATGACAGATTGGATAAAGAAAATGTGGTACCTATACACCATGGAACACTACGTGGCCATAAAAAAGAACGAGATTTTTGCAGGAACATGGATGGAACTGGAGGCCATTTTCCTTAGCAAACTAACACAGAAAACCAAATACCACATGTTCTCACTTAGAAGTGGGAGCTAAATCGTGAGAACTCATGGACACATAGAAGATAACAACAGACACCTGGGTATACCTGAGGGTAGAGGTAGAGAGGAGAAAGAGGATCAGAAAAATAGGCATCTATTGGGTACTAGGCTTAGTACTGGGTGATGAAATAATCTGTGCAACAAACCACCATGACATGAAGTTGTATAACAAACCTGCATATGTACCTCAGAACCTAAAATAAAAGTAAAAAAAAAATACAGTTTAAATTTTTGTCAGAATTGTACATGCACATAAAATCTCAATTAGTCCTACCCGGTTTACTTAATACAAAAAGCAACCCCCAGCCACCTCACCTATTTCCCCTTCCACAGAAGCAACCACTTTCACCTTTTCTAGTTATATTTTGATCCTTACCACGTTACCTTCAACAATATATCTGTATTGATGTTTCCTGATTTTTCGTTTGTTTCAGGCATCATATATTGACCTCTCACTATGGAAATTGAAGATTTAGCTCTGTTTTTTTCCTCTTGTCCCACCAAACACATGCACCCTTCCCATCTTCCCATCCTCTCAACATAATTATAATTTTGGTTAGATCAATATTCAATGTTTAAAATATTATGGCCATGTATGCTATTCAGGTCTAAGCCATTATAGTAAATAACTTTTTGGTTTCTCTGGAATTATCACACATGCCTTTTGCTCATGTGTATGTTGGCTATTTCATGTACTTATCACCAATTCGGCCCTAAACTCTCCAAAGATTGTCTAAATTTCCTTTCATTCACATCAGATATCCTTTCAATTCATCTTCTTAAAGTAGTTTTTTCCATAGCCTTCTGAACTGCTGATTGGTTTCCCTAGTTGGTACAAAGCTATTATCCTGAGACATCCTTTCATCATCAATTTAGGGATTCCCTTTGTATCTCTTCCCTTTGGGACTCCTATTTCCTGTATTCTATTCTTCCTCTTTTTTGGTTTAACCTCTAATTTGGGTGAAGTACATCCTCAGTAGCTTCTTGAGAAAGGGGTAGTGGGAGATACATTTTTTGAGACCTTGCCTATCTGAAAATTTATGTTTGGAATTTCACTCTTGATTGATAGTTTGGCTAAGATTTTTAGACTACATATTTGTTATATATGACTTATTTTTTTTTTTCCCTCTGGAAATGTGTAGGCTCTTCTTTGTCTCCTGTGTTTTGAAAGTTCACATTGATGTGCCTTGGTTTGGGTATTTTAAATTATTTTTCCAGGGCACTCCCTTTCAGTCTGGAAACTCATTGCCTATACATCTGAGAAATCTTTAATTGGTGTTAGAGGGTCTTCTGTTTCTGGGATTCCTATTATGGAGATATTGGAGCTACTGAATTGGCTCTTTAATTATCTTACCTTATATTCTTCCTTTTCCATCAGTCTGGGTAGTTTCCTTAGCTCTTCAGTCCTTCTGTTGAGTTTCTCATTTTCACTCTTGTATTTTTAATTTCCTAGAGCTCTTCCTTGTTCTTTGAATGTGCCACTCCCCTTTTATAGCGTCCTATTCTTGTTTCATAGATATATTCTTTTAGTTCTGTGAGCATATTAAAGTTATTTTTAAATGTTTTCCTTGTATGGCCTGTTTCCTCCCCACTGCCACCCCCTGTCCTATTTCTTTTTGTCTCTGTCCTTCATGTTGGAGACTTTCCTAAGCTGCCTGGTAATTCTCAGATATCTGCTCATGCTTAGGAGCCAGGGACTAAAAATCTGTAGAGGATGTTTGTACACTGGAAACTTTTCTGTAGGGTTATCCAGCTATGCCATTTGCTGTGGAAAACCCCAATGCCAATTTTTAAAAACTATTTTCTCTTGAACCAGCCAGATACCTTTTATAGACCCTACCACTCTGCTGACTGGAAGGCAAAGGCCTGGTTGCTGATGTTCTAGGAGCCCAGTGCGGGTAGCAAGATGGGAGTCTCAACACTTCATATGTGTATGTTCACTTAATTTAATGTGGTATCTTGGCCTTCAACTGATTCTGTTGTTCTTCAGTCCAGACACCTTTTATTTTGTGCTCTACAGAGAATAAACCTCCTGTATTCTTGAGAAGGGGGAAGGGTAGTCACCTGGGGGCATACAGGCAGGGAAATAAGCTCTAATTGCTTCTTAAATAATTCTTAACCAATCTAACTTGTTTTACCTTCTCCATCCCCAGATCCAGAGGCATCAGTGCTGCTCATCTCCATGCTTTTTATTATTGTGTTAATTCTCAGCTTTCTCCACTGTCAGCTTAAGATTGAGCTTCAGCTCTACCCAGTCAGTGACCATTTAACCAATTGCTTACCATTTCTCCAGATTTTGTTGTTGTGGTCTCTTCCCTATGTTCCCTGCCCTTGTTGTTTTTGTTTTTTATGAGGTCTCTGACCCTGGGTAG
>NW_012110031.1:569387-572258 GCF_000951045.1 Mandrillus leucophaeus | reverse complement strand
CAATAGGAGAAGCCCAATGGAATGGTTTAAAATAGACAATGGGATCAGATTGTGATTTATAACGACTGCTTTGCTGGAAGTGTGATGAATGGATTAGATAAGGTGAATCTAGAGCTAGGGAGACCAGAAGGCAGTTAGGAGGTAAGCCGAAGCCTCGTCCAGGAGAGGCACAATGGAGGCACAGATGGGCAGTGGTGGAAGGGGCAGGAAAACTGGGTGGTTGATTGGGTTGGTAGGGTGCAGAGACAGAAGCATTAAAGATGAGGCCTGGGTTTGTAAAGCCATGTATAATTTTTACTCATACAAGTGAATAGGAAAGGAAAAGGCAATTAAGTTTTCTGTGAAAGGAAGTGGGCATGGTGGCATGTGCCTATAGTCTCAGCTACTCAGGAGGCTGAAGTGGGAGGATTGCTTGAGCCACTCCAGCCTGGGCAACACGATGAGACCCTCATCTCTAAAGTTATAATAATAATAATAGTAATTCTGTAATAGGAGAACTTGTTTTAATTTTGTTTTTAAAACTCTCCCTGTGTAGCATGTCCTAGCTGCCAAACACTTTTCTAAGCCCTTTATGTATATTAAGTCATTAATCTTAACAATAAATCCTTGACTATCATGGGTACAACGACTTGCCTCATTTTACAGATGAGGAAACTGAGTCACAAAAGGTTAAACACTTTGCCAGTTGGTAAGTGGCAAAGTAAGGATTTGGACCCAGGGAGTCTGTTTCCTGGTTCATGTTCCTGACTACCATGCTCTGTTTCTTGTTTCACATATGGTACAATGTCCCAGTTAGCCTCCTTCTTGAATCCAAGGGCCTAGGTGGAATTTAGACACTGATGCTTGAACCTGAATATTCAGTGACCCCATCTGGACACTGAGATCTGGATTCTAGATTTTCCCATTCAAGAATCTGTTCTCCAGGCAGACTATAGGCCCAACTCCAGACCTGCACTTTCTCAGCTTCCTCCATCAACCCTCCTCAGCCCCTTCCCGTTGCTGAGACCCAGCATGACTTGCAGCCTGGTGCTCACAGCTGTGACACCCTTGGGGCCCCCATAGCCCCCAAAACTAGGGCACCTGCCCAAAGCCACACAGTCAGCAAGTAGTTAGGTTTGGATTCAAACTGAGGTCTGTCTCCAAAACCACATCTTTTCAACTATTCCCTGTGGCTTCCCCCATTCTCCCCAAAAGTCTACACTCAATCCTCAGGACTCCAAGATCAAGCCCAGGGCAGTTCCAATTCTCCTTGGCAATACAGAGTAAGACCAAGAATGCCAAGTCTCCGTCCTTGGAGATATTCTTATCCTCCAGGAATGAAGTAGAAGGGAAGCAGAGCCCAGACTGGCTGTCCAGGTAAGCCCAGCAGGCCGAGCTGCAGCTCATGGACTTTGACTAATTTGTTATTAATTTCTTAGGAGCAGAGAACAACCCTAACAAGATGCAAAAATCAATAGCTGAGGGAAAGACAAAGCAACTTCCTGAGTACAATGTAAGGGAAGAAAGTGGTTTTTAAAAGATGTTGACAAACTATTTGCTGTGCAGCCTATAAAGTGGCATTGATTCATATTTTTTTTCCTAAGTTGAAAACAGGAGAGTGGTAATGGGCTAGGATAAGGGGTCTGGCTGGCCTTGCAATGCCAAGATAATTATTGTTTAGTTAGGAGCCTAGTGATTTTTTTTTTTAACTTTTCAGAGGGAGAAAGAGCAATTGGGGCTGAAATGGGTTTGTAAGTGATGGAGAGAGATAAACATCAATTAGCAGTAATGGCATTGGCTAGAAAAAAAACCCTCTACAACCTGAAACCCAGTGCCTTCCTTCCTGACTCCTTTATGCTCAGCAATGAGGAGAAAAGCTGAGTACAGGGAGAGAGTGAGCCCTGTAGAGAAGCAGTCCCCAACCCCTGGCTGCTAGTTGGTGGCCTGTTAGGAACCGGCTGCACCGCAGGAGGTGAGCAGCAGGTGAGTGAGCATTACCACCTTAGCTCTGCCTCTTGTTAGATCAGCTGCAGCATGAGATTCTCAGGAGCACGAACCCTGTTGTGAAAGGCGCATGTGAGAGATCTAGGTTGCGTGCTCCTTATGAGAATCTAACTAATGCCTGATGATCTGAGGTAGAATAGTTTCATCCCAAAACCATCCCCCACCCCCCTCCCATCTGTGGAAAAATTGTCTTCCATGAAAACAGTCCCTGGTGCCAAAAAGGTTGGGGACTGCTGCTGTAGAGGGATGGGGTGGGGCAGGAGATCCCTGGGTATGTGGCCTGTGTGAGGACCATACTCCAAGCCTGTGTCTAGGCTGCCCTGTTCTACTTTTTTCTTTTTTCTATAGCACCTAGACCTTTCTGAAAAAATTATATTATTTGTTTATTTATTACATATTTATTTTATTTATTGCGTGTCTTCCCTCCTCGAGAATGTAAGCTCTGTTAGAGGAAGAGTTGTTGTCTGTTTTGTTCACTGTTAGATTCCTACCTTTTGGAAAAGGGCTGGGACATAAAAGGCTCTTGATAAATGTTGGCTGAATGAATTAATGAGGCAGGACCAGTCTTCAGAGGTCAAACATTCCAATGTGCTTCTTCACAGTTGGGATGACAGTGTGGGTGACAACAGGTATGTTATCACCCCCACTCTGAATCTGTCTCCCAACTCCTTTTGTCACCCACACTGTCTGTTACAAAACCTTGAAAACCATTTGCTCTGCAGCCTATAAAGTGGAGAATAAATGACTTTGTTGCATTGATTCTTTTATTTTCCCTAAGTTGAAAACAGGAGAGAGATAATGGGCTAGGGTAAGGGGCCTGGTTGGCCTTGTAATGCCATGATAGTTATTGTTCAGTTAGGAGCCTAGTGATTAAAATTTTTTTTTTTT
>NW_012110031.1:529812-563022 GCF_000951045.1 Mandrillus leucophaeus | reverse complement strand
AGTTATATTTTGATCCTTACCACGTTACCTTCAACAATATATCTGTATTGATGCTTCCTGATTTTTCGTTTGTTTCAGGCATCATATATTGACCTCTCACTATGGAAATTGAAGATTTAGCTCTGTTTTTTTCCTCTTGTCCCACCAAACACATGCACCCTTCCCATTTTCCCATCCTCTCAACATAATTATAATTTTGGTTAGATCAATATTCAATGTTTAAAATATTATGGCCATGTATGCTATTCAGGTCTAAGCCATTATAGTAAATAACTTTTTGGTTTCTCTGGAATTATCACACATGCCTTTTGCTCATGTGTATGTTGGCTATTTCATGTACTTATCACCAATTCGGCCCTAAACTCTCCAAAGATTGTCTAAATTTCCTTTCATTCACATCAGATATCCTTTCAATTCATCTTCTTAAAGTAGTTTTTTCCATAGCCTTCTGAACTGCTGATTGGTTTCCCTAGTTGGTACAAAGCTATTATCCTGAGACATCCTTTCATCATCAATTTAGGGATTCCCTTTGTATCTCTTCCCTTTGGGACTCCTATTTCCTGTATTCTATTCTTCCTCTTTTTTGGTTTAACCTCTAATTTGGGTGAAGTACATCCTCAGTAGCTTCTTGAGAAAGGGGTAGTGGGAGATACATTTTTTGAGACCTTGCCTATCTGAAAATTTATGTTTGGAATTTCACTCTTGATTGATAGTTTGGCTAAGATTTTTAGACTACATATTTGTTATATATGACTTATTTTTTTTTTTCCCTCTGGAAATGTGTAGGCTCTTCTTTGTCTCCTGTGTTTTGAAAGTTCACATTGATGTGCCTTGGTTTGGGTATTTTAAATTATTTTTCCAGGGCACTCCCTTTCAGTCTGGAAACTCATTGCCTATACATCTGAGAAATCTTTAATTGGTGTTAGAGGGTCTTCTGTTTCTGGGATTCCTATTATGGAGATATTGGAGCTACTGAATTGGCTCTTTAATTATCTTACCTTATATTCTTCCTTTTCCATCAGTCTGGGTAGTTTCCTTAGCTCTTCAGTCCTTCTGTTGAGTTTCTCATTTTCACTCTTGTATTTTTAATTTCCTAGAGCTCTTCCTTGTTCTTTGAATGTGCCACTCCCCTTTTATAGCGTCCTATTCTTGTTTCATAGATATATTCTTTTAGTTCTGTGAGCATATTAAAGTTATTTTTAAATGTTTTCCTTGTATGGCCTGTTTCCTCCCCACTGCCACCCCCTGTCCTATTTCTTTTTGTCTCTGTCCTTCATGTTGGAGACTTTCCTAAGCTGCCTGGTAATTCTCAGATATCTGCTCATGCTTAGGAGCCAGGGACTAAAAATCTGTAGAGGATGTTTGTACACTGGAAACTTTTCTGTAGGGTTATCCAGCTATGCCATTTGCTGTGGAAAACCCCAATGCCAATTTTTAAAAACTATTTTCTCTTGAACCAGCCAGATACCTTTTATAGACCCTACCACTCTGCTGACTGGAAGGCAAAGGCCTGGTTGCTGATGTTCTAGGAGCCCAGTGCGGGTAGCAAGATGGGAGTCTCAACACTTCATATGTGTATGTTCACTTAATTTAATGTGGTATCTTGGCCTTCAACTGATTCTGTTGTTCTTCAGTCCAGACACCTTTTATTTTGTGCTCTACAGAGAATAAACCTCCTGTATTCTTGAGAAGGGGGAAGGGTAGTCACCTGGGGGCATACAGGCAGGGAAATAAGCTCTAATTGCTTCTTAAATAATTCTTAACCAATCTAACTTGTTTTACCTTCTCCATCCCCAGATCCAGAGGCATCAGTGCTGCTCATCTCCATGCTTTTTATTATTGTGTTAATTCTCAGCTTTCTCCACTGTCAGCTTAAGATTGAGCTTCAGCTCTACCAAGTCAGTGACCATTTAACCAATTGCTTACCATTTCTCCAGATTTTGTTGTTGTGGTCTCTTCCCTATGTTCCCTGCCCTTGTTGTTTTTGTTTTTTATGAGGTCTCTGACCCTGGGTAGCTAACTCTTGCTCTCCTGTGACTGCTTTCCCTCTTCCCACCACTGCCTGCTCTCTAGTGTCATCACACTGAGGTCCGGGGCAGGCTATAGCACCTTCAACTCCTTGGCACAGGGAGTTTTACCCAATTGCAGTGGGACTGTCTATGGAAGTGATCAAGAGCCATTTTGAGTACCAAGGCCAGCTCAGAGATTAAACAGAGGAAAAAGAGATGACTTCTGTCAACAAATTAAGAGAGGCCATCTGGTAGGAGGTGGTGTCTGAACCAGTTTCTGAGAAGACCATTGATGTTTCAGTTCAGTTAAATTCAAATTCACATGTTCTGTGAATAAGCAGGCATTGGGTTGGGATACAAAGTTGCTATAGCATAGGGGTTTAAATAGGGGGTTCCAGATAATGCCTGCATTTGAATCCTGGGTCCTTGATTACTGACTGTAATTTGCTTAGATTCTATAATCCTCAGTTTCCCAGTTGAGAAAATGGGGGTAATAATAGTACTTTTCTCAGAGGTTGTTGGGAAAGTAAATTAAATGCAAGAGTGCATATAAAGTAGTCAAGGAACTATAGCATAGTATATATAGACAGTGGCTCAGTATGCAGACTGTGCCAGAACACCTGGATCTGAGTCCTGGCAGTGACTTAGTAGCTCTGAGAACTTCTTGGGCAAGCTACTTAAACTTTCTGTGCCTCAGTTTATTTATCCGTACACTGGAGATAATGTACTGTCAGGATTAAATGAGGTAAGGTGTAGAAAGAACTTAATACAATGCCTGGTGCATAGACAACAGTAATACTTGTTAAAAGGAGTATAACATGTTACTAGGACAGCCCTTGAACAAGAGTGCCTGTGTAAATCCCACATCTGTCAACAACTAGGTGTCCTGGGTCGAGTTCCTTAATATTTCTTTGCCTTAGTTTCCTCATCTATAAAATAAATAGAATCATACCCACTTTGCAAGTTTGTTGTGAGGATGAAATGAGTTAATACATACATAGCACTAAGTACCTGTAAGTGTTGGTTATTACTATTGCACCAGATTTAGTTGTCTTTCTTTTCTTTTCTTTTCTCTGTTCCTATTCTCTTTTCCCTTTCTCTCTCTTCCTTTTTTCTTTTGTTTCTTTCCTCTCTCTCTCTCTCTTTCCCTTCCTCCCTCCCTTCCTTCCTTCCCTCCTTCTTTTTTTTTTTTTTCTGTTCCTTGTAGAGCAGTTCTAACCCACAGGCAGTGTACCCAGAGTAGCCCAAATTAAGTTGTTTTTCTTCCATTTGCTTTTTCCCTAGTGTATTCCACCAAGGGAGGATTCTGTCACAAGTGTACCTCACAGGTCATGTAGCAGGGATGTCCTGGGAACACAAATTGAACCCGGGCCTGCCTGATTTCACAGTCTGATCACTTAAACTTATCACAGACTACTCTATCCTGCTGCAGAAAAACTGAGGAGAAAGAGCAACTTCTGCCAGGGTATAGAGAATGGCCCTGTCAGAGGAGGTGGTGGTTCAGCCAGGAGCTGAGTCACTCATAATCTCCTCTTCCTGCATTAAAAGGTGGTGTCAGGAGGAGACCTTGGAGACACTTCTGCCAGAGGCAGGGGCTGCTGGATCCCCCAGGAGGTGATGGGAGAGGAAAGCCAGGCTCTTCTGTGGGTGTCACCTGCCAGGCCCTGGCCCTAACAGGTGTGTAGCTCAGAGCCCAGACTGAATGTAGTGAGGACAGGAGGCTGCAGACATCACTCAGTGGCCTGATAATTGGATATTTCTATAACGACAAATTACAGTTGTTTCTCTTGTCATCAGTGTGAAAACATTTCCGAGGCCGTGATTTCCCAGGAGGGGCCGTGGTTGTTATCCAGTTAAGATTATGGAAATGCTGGCATAGGGGATGTGAAGCATGGCTGAATGAAGCTGTGTTTCTGCAACACTGGCTTCTGGGTATTCGGCCCTAATGTTGAATGCAGAGAGAGGATCAGGCTCCTGTCATAACATTATCACTGTTAATTCTGCATGAGTGTCATGTTGAGATGAGCTGGGAGCCTTGTAGTTTGTTATTCGGCTTCAGTCTCTACTGTTTTTCAATTTGACCAAAAGACGTTGTCAGATATAAACATCAGTGGAAGGTCCAGCTGTCCTTTGCTTGGAAAATGCTGAGAATTCACAGTGAAGATTCATCTTGGAAGCTTGCTCTCCAGTCACTGGCCTGTTACCTGAGCACTGATGTTCAAACATGGGTAAGAAAGTTCAAAGTGTCCGCTTTTCTGCTTTGTCCTCTCCAGGAAGTCAAACATCTGCTGTCCTCCAAAACTTAATCCTCATTGACAGAAATTCTAGAAGATAGGCTGAAGCCATCCTTGTCCTAGGGCTTGTTGGGGCTCCAGAGGAGAAAAAAAGCCCTTGGATAGAGGCAGTATCATGTTCATTTAACCTTTCCAAGTCTCGATTTCCTCATCTGCAAAATGGGGTTGTTTTGAGGCTTGGTGCATAGCGCTTGACATATGGCATGGGCTACATGTAAGTGTTAGCTATGAAGAATAGGTGTTTCAGAGCTCTCAGGGTTTGAGCCCTTCTTGGCCTGAGAATCCCATGGAGATGGAGATGCAAGCCTTTCACAGGAGCCAAATCATTCTCCCTGTCTTCTGTGTTTTTCTGGGTAGATCGGCCTTCATGACCTGTCCTGGCATCCCTGCTTTCCCCAGTCTGGCTCAGTTGCTTGCAGGGAGGACCATCTGCCTGCAGGATCAGACCCACCTAGGTGCTGAGCTGGTCCTTACTCAGGGCATCCATTCATCCAACAGTCCCAAGCATCAGTGCCAGATGTGACAGAGATGAAAAGAGCGAGGCCTTTGCCCTCAAGGAGCTCACAATCTGGTGGGAGAGATGGGCATGAAAACAGATTATAGCCACACATTGTGAAAGCTCTGAGGTGGACATAGAGACAAGAAGAGGCCCTGTGGCTGCAAGAACCAACAGCCCACCAAATGGGATGCACCCTTGACAACAGGGTGGAGCTGAAAAGCTCCTGGACTACACTTCCCAGACCTCCTTGCAGCCAGGCATGACCTTGTGACTCGTTCCCACCAATGGGATGTGGGTGGGAGTGAGGTTACCACTCTGGCCAGAAATCTTAAGAAGTGGGTGTGCCTCTTCCAGTCCCTCTTACCCCTTTCATCAGCTGGATGTAGACAACTCTGAGACCCTAGGGGTTATGGAGCCAAAAGATGCATCTCTAATTTCTGCATGAAGGAAAGCTGCTTGCCAAACAGGGATGCCTACTTTAGACTATGCTGGAATGACAAACCTCTATTGCATCCAACCACTGAAATTTACGAACGTGTTATCTAAGATTATCCTAATGGACACAAATGTCTAATCCAACGGGTGGCTTCAGGGAAGGATTCCAGGAAGAAGTGATACCTGGGTCTTAGGTGCTAGCTGGGTCCAGGAGCTGGCAAGCAATGATGGGGGTAGTGATAGTGTTGAGATGAGGGGCAGGTGGAGGGAGATGGGAGAAACTGGGAGGATATTTCAGGCAAATGAACAAATGAAGCATGGAGTGTGTGTGTGTGTGTGTGTGTGTGTGTGTGTGAGAGAGAGAGAGAGAGAGAGAAGGAGTGGTCTGTGTGTGTGTGCACCTGTGTGTATGGTATGGGTGACAACAGGAAAGTTAGTGTTCCTGGAGTGTCAAGAGTGGGTGCAGGAGATAGTAAATAAAGCTGCAGGAATTTGTAGGGGACACTGTAGAACCTTGTGTACCAAGGAGTTTTAATGACTCCTGTAGGCAATAGGAGAAGCCCAATGGAATGGTTTAAAATAGACAATGGGATCAGATTGTGATTTATAACGACTGCTTTGCTGGAAGTGTGATGAATGGATTAGATAAGGTGAATCTAGAGCTAGGGAGACCAGAAGGCAGTTAGGAGGTAAGTCGAAGCCTCGTCCAGGAGAGGCACAATGGAGGCACAGATGGGCAGTGGTGGAAGGGGCAGGAAAACTGGGTGGTTGATTGGGTTGGTGGGGTGCAGAGACAGAGCATTAAAGATGAGGCCTGGGTTTGTAAAGCCATGTATAATTTTTACTCATACAAGTGAATAGGAAAGGAAAAGGCAATTAAGTTTTCTGTGAAAGGAAGTGGGCATGGTGGCATGTGCCTATAGTCCCAGCTACTCAGGAGGCTGAAGTGGGAGGATTGCTTGAGCCACTCCAGCCTGGGCAACACGATGAGACCCTCATCTCTAAAGTTATAATAATAATAATAGTAATTCTGTAATAGGAGAACTTGTTTTAATTTTGTTTTTAAAACTCTCCCTGTGTAGCATGTCCTAGCTGCCAAACACTTTTCTAAGCCCTTTATGTATATTAAGTCATTAATCTTAACAATAAATCCTTGACTATCATGGGTACAACGACTTGCCTCATTTTACAGATGAGGAAACTGAGTCACAAAAGGTTAAACACTTTGCCAGTTGGTAAGTGGCAAAGTAAGGATTTGGACCCAGGGAGTCTGTTTCCTGGTTCATGTTCCTGACCACCATGCTCTGTTTCTTGTTTCACATATGGTACAATGTCCCAGTTAGCCTCCTTCTTGAACCCAAGGGCCTAGGTGGAATTTAGACACTGATGCTTGAACCTGAATATTCAGTGACCCCATCTGGACACTGAGATCTGGATTCTAGATTTTCCCATTCAAGAATCTGTTCTCCAGGCAGACTATAGGCCCAACTCCAGACCTGCACTTTCTCAGCTTCCTCCATCAACCCTCCTCAGCCCCTTCCCATTGCTGAGACCCAGCATGACTTGCAGCCTGGTGCTCACAGCTGTGACACCCTTGGGGCCCCCATAGCCCCCAAAACTAGGGCACCTGCCCAAAGCCACACAGTCAGCAAGTAGTTAGGTTTGGATTCAAACTGAGGTCTGTCTCCAAAACCACATCTTTTCAACTATTCCCTGTGGCTTCCCCCATTCTCCCCAAAAGTCTACACTCAATCCTCAGGACTCCAAGATCAAGCCCAGGGCAGTTCCAATTCTCCTTGGCAATACAGAGTAAGACCAAGAATGCCAAGTCTCCGTCCTTGGAGATATTCTTATCCTCCAGGAATGAAGTAGAAGGGAAGCAGAGCCCAGGCTGGCTGTCCAGGTAAGCCCAGCAGGCCGAGCTGCAGCTCATGGACTTTGACTAATTTGTTATTAATTTCTTAGGAGCAGAGAACAACCCTAACAAGATGCAAAAATCAATAGCTGAGGGAAAGACAAAGCAACTTCCTGAGTACAATGTAAGGGAAGAAAGTGGTTTTTAAAAGATGTTGACAAACTATTTGCTGTGCAGCCTATAAAGTGGCATTGATTCATATTTTTTTTCCTAAGTTGAAAACAGGAGAGTGGTAATGGGCTAGGATAAGGGGTCTGGCTGGCCTTGCAATGCCAAGATAATTATTGTTTAGTTAGGAGCCTAGTGATTTTTTTTTTTAACTTTTCAGAGGGAGAAAGAGCAATTGGGGCTGAAATGGGTTTGTAAGTGATGGAGAGAGATAAACATCAATTAGCAGTAATGGCATTGGCTAGAAAAAAAACCCTCTACAACCTGAAACCCAGTGCCTTCCTTCCTGACTCCTTTATGCTCAGCAATGAGGAGAAAAGCTGAGTACAGGGAGAGAGTGAGCCCTGTAGAGAAGCAGTCCCCAACCCCTGGCTGCTAGTTGGTGGCCTGTTAGGAACCGGCTGCACCGCAGGAGGTGAGCAGCAGGTGAGTGAGCATTACCACCTTAGCTCTGCCTCTTGTTAGATCAGCTGCAGCATGAGATTCTCAGGAGCACGAACCCTGTTGTGAAAGGCGCATGTGAGAGATCTAGGTTGCGTGCTCCTTATGAGAATCTAACTAATGCCTGATGATCTGAGGTAGAATAGTTTCATCCCAAAACCATCCCCCACCCCCCTCCCATCTGTGGAAAAATTGTCTTCCATGAAAACAGTCCCTGGTGCCAAAAAGGTTGGGGACTGCTGCTGTAGAGGGATGGGGTGGGGCAGGAGATCCCTGGGTATGTGGCCTGTGTGAGGACCATACTCCAAGCCTGTGTCTAGGCTGCCCTGTTCTACTTTTTTCTTTTTTCTATAGCACCTAGACCTTTCTGAAAAAATTATATTATTTGTTTATTTATTACATATTTATTTTATTTATTGCGTGTCTTCCCTCCTCGAGAATGTAAGCTCTGTTAGAGGAAGAGTTGTTGTCTGTTTTGTTCACTGTTAGATTCCTACCTTTTGGAAAAGGGCTGGGACATAAAAGGCTCTTGATAAATGTTGGCTGAATGAATTAATGAGGCAGGACCAGTCTTCAGAGGTCAAACATTCCAATGTGCTTCTTCACAGTTGGGATGACAGTGTGGGTGACAACAGGTATGTTATCACCCCCACTCTGAATCTGTCTCCCAACTCCTTTTGTCACCCACACTGTCTGTTACAAAACCTTGAAAACCATTTGCTCTGCAGCCTATAAAGTGGAGAATAAATGACTTTGTTGCATTGATTCTTTTATTTTCCCTAAGTTGAAAACAGGAGAGAGATAATGGGCTAGGGTAAGGGGCCTGGTTGGCCTTGTAATGCCATGATAGTTATTGTTCAGTTAGGAGCCTAGTGATTAAAATTTTTTTTTTTTTGTATTTTTTAGAGGCACAGAGAACAATTGGGGCTGAAATGGGTTTCCAAGTGATGGAGAGAGATAAATATCAATTAGAAGTAATGGCACACCGTCTGTTACAGTGTGGGTGACAACAGGCAGTTGGGAGACCGAGATTCAGATTGGGGGTGTGACTTGCTCAAGGAGCGCCAGAGCTGGGACTGGATACTATGTCTTTGAACTGCAACCCAGTGTTCTTTGTTCGTGCTGTAATTTGACAGAGGGCAGAGATAACTTCATCTGTGTCTGCTATATGCCCCTCACAGCTGTACCTAGTTCTCCTCATTCCCTCTGTACCTGCCTACTAGCCCAGAAACTGCTGGTTCCCTTTCTCCTGTTACCGCTTCTTCTCTTCACTGTCCTCCCATTCGTCTTGGTCTTCAGGTCTCAGCTTTATTATTACTGCCTCTGGGATGCTCTTCCTGATGATCCAGATTAGGCCTGACCCTGTTTGCTGTTCCCAAAGCCCTCTGCGTGTCCTGGTCCTTGCACCCAGGAAACACACTGAAATCACCTGGCCCATTGCCTGTCTTCTTTGCTCAGGTAGGTGCTACGTAAGGACAGTTTTTGTCTGTCTGGTTCACTGCTATTTCCCTAGGGCCTAGAATTGTGGAAGACATTCAAAATATATGTGAGGACTTGGGAGGGTGGGGTAGGGGGATTGCTTGAGGCCAGGAGTTTGAGACTGCAGTGAGCCATGATTGTGCCACAGAGCTCCAGCCTGGGTGACAGAGAGACCCTGACCCTGAAAAAAAAAAAAGTGTGATGAATGAATAATGAAGTTAATTTGCTTCTCCGTGCCTTAGTTTCTTCATCAATAAATGAGGACTAATAGTATTTACTTTGTAGGGTCCTTGAGAGAACTATATCCGGCATGTAATAGGTGTTCAGTTATTAGCTTTGCATCAATCCTGGGAGATAAGTATTACTGTCTCTATCTTATAGTGGAGAATCTGAGTCTCTTAAAGGTTAAATTACTTGTCCAAGGTCATGTACTCAGTAAGCATTAGGACTTGAACTCTGGTCCATCTGATGCCGAAACTTGAGCTCCTCCTGCACGCACCACTGCCTTGCCCTGGCAAGCAAGGGAAGCTTATTTGCTCCTTCAGCTTTAACAGTGCACTGGAAATTGTCTGGTAAATTTGGAGTCCAATACCTGTCACAGAGAAACTTAGAGAAAGTTTATTTAAAAGTGCATTTAAAGATATAGTGAGCTCTGTTGCTTCTCTTACCCCTATCCCATCCTAAAAGCAGCTTGGCCTGTCCTGTCTGTGGACCTGGTCTCCACCTAGATGAGGGCAATAACTTGGCCATGATTTTCTCCTGGAGACTTCGTCCTGCCCTGGGAATTCCTGGGGGCAGAGTGGGCCTCCAGTGTTTGTCCTCCTTAAAACCTTTCATGCAGGGCGTGGCAAAAGGAAGTCAACCTATGTTTTCTCCTATATTCCATTGAAATGGTGAAGTACATCGACTAATTTTTTTATTTCAGTTTTTTTCTGTTGTGGTAAAATGTGTATACCATAAAATTTACCATTTTAATCATTTTAAAGTGTATAAATCAGTGGCACTGAGTACCTTCACAATGCTGTGCAACCATCCCCACCATCCATTTCCAGAATTTTTCATCATCCCAAACAGATGGCTCTCTACCCATCAAACAATAACTCCCCATACCCTCTTTCCTCCCAGCACCTAACAACCACTATTCTACTTTCTATCTCTATGAATCTGGCTATTCTAGGTACCTCATGTAAGTGGAATTATAAAATAGCTGTACTTTTGTGTTTGGCTTATTTTACATAGCATGTTTTCAAGGCTCATCCATGTTGTAGCATGTATCAGAATTTCATTTCTTCTTCGGGCTAAACAGTATTCTATTGCATGTCTATCCTACGTTTTATCTTGTTCATCTGTCAGTGGACACTTAAGCTGCTCTCCCCTCTTGGCTATTGTGAATATTACTGTTAGAACATTGGTGTGTAAGTATCTGTCTGAGTTCTTGCTTTTAATTATTTTGGGTACCTTGGAGTGGAATTGCTGGATCATATTGTAATTCCATGTTTAACTTTTTGAGAGGCCAGCAAACTTTTTTCTACAGTAACCATACCAGTTTACATTCCTAATTTCTCCACATCCTTAATAATACTTGCTCTTTTTTTTTTTTGATAGTAGCCATCTTAGTGGGTGTGAAGTGTTATCTTATTGTGGTTTTGATTTGCATTTCCTTAATGGCTAGTGATATTGAGCATCTTTTCATGGGCTTATTGGCCATATGTATGTCTTCTTTGGAGATGTCTATTCAGATGGTAGCCTCCTAGTCCCCTGGGTACAGGATTGGAACAGAGGGAGTGTCCTGTTGTCTGTCATTGCCCTGCCTAGGGCATGTGGGCATGCATAGCCACTGACCAAGAGGCTGTGATTTGGTTGGGTTGGTATCTTCAGAGATGCAGCAGGAAAGGGGTACTACATGCCCTGTGGTCTTCAGGATGAGCTAAGTCATGGTTCGCAGGGGAGAGGTGAGGCTGTGATGCCAGTGAGTCCTTGCACAGACAAAGTCTCCAGGGTGGGAGAATGGCAGGGAGGGTGTGGGTGGCAGATACTGAGTTCAGAAAGGGAACAAGTTAGTGATAAGAAAGGCTAGTTATGGGCTGCAACAGCCACTGTGGTCCAGGAGGGAAGTGGTGTAGGGGTGAGTAGCCTGCATCACTGAGAGAGTGAAGTGTCTACTCCACCATCCTGCAACCAGTCCAAGGCACAGGCTTCATATCCCTGCAGCTTCTGCTTCTGAGTTTCCTGGAACCTGGGCCAATCAAGTAGCTCTGTTCTCCCATCTTCACTCCATCACATCCACACTGGGTGCTGATGTCCAGCAGTGGGAAGTTTGCATGTGTGCATGCATGCATATGTGTAAGGTGCTCCAGAGTAGGAGGAATTAGGAGAAATGTAAGCCAAGACAGGAGATGGGGCTGCTGGTATTTGATGTCCCACTTTTACTTGATAGCAAATTGGTGTTTGTTTCTGAGCCCAGGCTCTGAGTTTTGCTTCTTCACAGCCAAGCAGGGAGAGCAACGGACTGGGAGTCAAGACATGGGAGACCTTGTCTTGGGTCTGCCTCTTACCAAGTGATAAGGGAGTTTAAAGTATTAAGAGAGGTTCCCACACATTAGCAAAAAGAAGTTCTCTCTCTTTCATCTTGGGGCAGGACGAAAACGGGACCTGCTTCCTGAGTCTGTCCCTGTTGAGTATTATGGTGGCCACTGTACACACTGACTATGCCCTTGCAATTTAGCTAGTCTTCCTTAAGTATCAAAAGTCACCTTTTATTCAGGAGTTTGTATATACACCAAAAAGATTAGAAAAGAAGTGAGCTTATCGTATTTCACTTACTCAATAGTTAACCTAGTTGTTAATTGTATTTAACATCAGCCATAAATAATATGAGGCACCATTTCAGAATGGGCTGTATGCTGACTGCCAACCCTGCCTTCCTGGGGTAGCACTGACCTCAAGACAGAAGCAACTTTAATCACCATTCAGTTCCCTGTCATCTGCTTTGTCCTGATTCTGCATATTCTGTTGAATCATTTCTGCTTCCCTTGTGGCCCACAACCTGTACAGCCCCACACTGGTCATTTCCTTGTTCAGAGTGAACACTTCACTCTCCCCAAACTCTCAGGTATTCCTGCTTTAGGGGATCAAAATTTAGTCTTCAAGTTAATGGAGTTTTCATTCCTGTGTTTCTAGCTATTTCTAATCCTATGTGCTACTGCACAGACTGATGTAACGGGGAAAGATTGGAGGTACGCTATTCTCTCATATGAAATGACAATGGCTACTATAAAACACAGTGTCAGCTCAGTTCTCACTTGGGCTCCCAGAGACAAGCCCAATAGACCAGGCCCCAGGATCAACAGCGGTCAGTTTCCAGACCTCACTTTATCTTACTGTTTTGCCAGGGTGTCATTCTGGCAAATTCCTATTCCTCCAGCGCCTGAGTGGATGGGATAACTAATATTATGAGTCAACTTGACTGGTCCACATGGTGCCCAGAAATAATGTTTAACATTATTTGTATGTGAGATGTTTCTGGATGAGGTTAACATTTGATTTGGAAGACTGAGTAAAGCAGATTGCCCTCCTCAGTGTTGGTCAGCCTCATGCAATCCATTGAAGGCCTAAAGAGAAAAAAAGACTAAGAAAGAATTCTTTCTCTCTGACTGTCTTTGAGCTGGGATATCAGTCTTCTGCCTTTGGACTTGGATTCAGACTGGAATTTATACCGTTGACTCTTCTGGTTCTCAGACCTTTACACTCAGACTGGAACTACACCATTGGCTCTTCTAGGTCTTTATCTTGCTGGCTACAGATCTTGGACCTCCCAGCCTCCACACTTGTGTGAGCTAATTCCTGATAGTAAATCTCTTTATTATTTATCCATATATCTGTATCTATCTACCTACTTTATTGGTACTGCTTCTCTGGAGAACCCAGACTAATACAATAGGGCAAAGTCAATTGGGCAGGGCTAGGCAGGCAGACACTCCAATTTGTGTCTCTCCTCCTTTAGACATACAGACCAAAGGTGGGTATTGATCAGAGGGTCCTCTGATATTGATCTAGCTTGGTCATTTTATTTTTTTTATAATGTTTTATTCTCATGTCATTTTATTTTATGGGCTTGGTTGTTTTTGCAACCGACCTCCTGCCTGGCTCTCTGCAGTTTTTCTGAATCACAGCTGTAGTCCCTGGGAGGTCCTCTCTCCAGGGGGCGTTGGCAGAAAAGGGAGCATACGTCAGGGGGCTGGGCAAGCTGGCAGAAACCTTCTTTGTCTGTTTAATGTTTTATTAGAGTCCATGTAGCAATGTATATAAACAAGTCCCATGGTGAGAGAATTCACAATAAATTACTGCCTGCAATTTCCTGTTTGGCAATTGATCTTGTAGATTGGAGACTCAAGATGGAAACTGCCTGGTATTATTATCCCAGCTTCCATGTTGAAGGGCCCACAAATTCCTTATGAATCCTACGACGTCAGAACCACATGAAGCCTTAGAGACCAGACAGTCTAATTCCACATAACGTTGATCAGGCTCAGAGACTCAGAAAGGCCTGAGGTCACGTGGCAAAGAGAGGCATAATCCTGGGTGTGATATTAGTTCAGCTTTAGCACCCTGAGGGAGAGATTTTAATAGGTATGAAAGATTATTTTAAGACAGTCAAAGTATGTTATTACTTGTTGAGGGTCTCAGAGCAATTGGCCTGCATTTTCCCTCCCTGTTGTTTCTTAATGTGTGTTTATGGCCCACCCTTGGCATTTTTTTTTTTTTTTTCTGAGATGGAGTCTTGCCCTGTCGCCCAGGCTGGAGTGCAGTGGCGCGATCTTGATTCACTGCAACCTCTGCCTCCTGGGTTCAAGCAATTCTCCTGCCTCAGCCTCCTGAGTAGCTGGGATTACAGGCACGTGCCACCATGCCTAGCTAATTTTTTTTTTTTTTTGTATTTTTAGTATAGATAGGGTTTCACCATGTTGGCCAGGCTGGTCTTGAACTCCTGATCTTGTGATCCACCCGCCTCAGCCTCCCACAGTGCTTGGATTACAGGCATGAGCCACCATGCCCAGCTAGCCTTGGCATTTTGAATTCTGATTCTTTTGTCAGCCAAAGGCAGCTCTGTGCTGCTGAGGGCTGTTATGGAAAAAGAAAGTACCCAGGGCTCAGACAAGCCAATTACCCAGTGGGACCCTCAGTTTTATCCTCTGTTTTATAGGCAAGATAATTCCTGACCTGCCTCTGTCCCACAGTGACAGAGTTAATGAAAACAAGCTCTGTAAATGGAAAGATCTCTTTTGCAACAACAAAGCCAGGACCTGATAGAATTTAATGCTGAAAGGAGAACCTTCTCTCTAAGGTGCCAACTCACCTCTTGAAACTGTCTCCCCAAATCTCACCACCCCCAGGGTCCTCATTTCTGCCAACACCCCAGCAGGAGAGAGAAATTGTCCTTTAACAAGTTGGTCAAGTGAATCTCATGCTGCCCTAAACTGTGTGCTTCAGTGTCTATACATTTTCTTCTTGCTCTATTGCAAGTTCTTTGCATGTTCTATAGAGTTGTTTTAGTTATCTACTGCTGTGTAACAAATCACCCCAAAACTTAATGACTTGAAATAACAATAATTATTTTTTCCCTCTCATAGTTTGTTTGGGACAGAAATTCTGGAGCAGCATGGCTGGGTGGTTCTAGCTCAAGGTCTCTCATGAGCTTGCCTCCAATGTCAGTCAGGGCTGCAGTCATTTGAAGGCTTGACTGGGGCTGAGAGAGGAGGATCTACTCTTAAGGTGGATCACTCACTGGCAGGTGAGTTAGTGCTGGCCATTGGAGGGGGCCTCGGTTACTCTTCATAGGGCACCATGGATGTTTCACATCATGGCAGCTGGCTTCCTTTGTAGTAAGAGTTCTGAGGGTCCAAGGCAGAAGCTGCAAGGCCTTTTATGACCCAGCCTCATTTCTTTTGTATTGTATTGGTCACTCAGGGCTAGCTGTGATTCAGTGTGGGAGGGGATTACATGAGGGCAAGGATATCAGGAGGCAAGGATCATAGGAGGCTGGCTACCTCCATCTACCTCTGACTCCTGATGATTCATAGCTTTCCCATTGAACATACACTTGTCCCTTCCAAGGCCCACAAAAGTCTCATCATATTATAGTATCAGTTTGAACTCCCAGGTCTTGTCATCTAATTGGGTCCAGGTTCAAATGAGGCTCCTTGGGTAAATTTCTAAAATATAGTACTTCCTGCACAGTTCCTCTTGATCTATAGACCCATGATAAAAGAAACCTATTATCTTCCCTCTACCTAATATACAGTGGTAGGGCAGGCATAGGATAAGCATTATAGATCATCCTGTAAAAAGGAAGAAGAAAGGAAAATGGGAGGTACACAGGGGGCCTCAGCAATTCTGAAATTCTGCTGGGAACATGGGCAGTTTCTTGGTTAGAACTCAGTCCTACTGCCTGAGAATGGTTCTCTATGGCTCTTGGCTCCAATCTCCGGGCTCAGAGGCAGAAGCTGAGTCATCTTCTCTTTTCCATAAAAAACAGCCAGTGTTTGCAGCTAAGTAGTTTTCTCAGCCTGCTTTCTTATAGTGATTTAAAGGTCCAAAGACCTATTTTCTTTTCTTTTCTTTTCTTCTTTTTTTTGAGATGGAGTTTTGCTCTTGTTGCCCAGGCTGGAGTGCAATGGTGTGATATCTGCTCACTGCAACCTCCACCTCCTGCAAAGACCCATTTTCATTGTATACTGTCACTGTCCCTTTTAATCCATGCAGACAATGTTTCACACAATGTAATAACCTTGTAATCTATGAATAAGACTCTATAAATCCTATTGGCATTCACTCCATTAGTTAAAAGTCACAACCACAAGTATCAATGTGATAGGCTACTTTGCATCTTGAGTTTCCTGTAAGGCTGCTATGGGATACTGCAATTAAGATTGCCAGAAGCCCTATTGTTAATGGGTGAGGGACCTCTTTTTTCCTCTGTTTGAAGCACCACCTTACATATTTCTGAGGTCTTAATAAAGGGCTTTGCATTCAGTCTGTCAGTTTCATCTTTAGACCATTTTTCCTACTGGGACACTGAATTTGATCTTTGCCTGGAGGACATTTTAAAATTTCAGTATCATTTCCTATCTGGAGAATTTAGCAATAAGACATTTTTATTTTCAAACTCAGCAAGTCCTGGCCCCTTTATGTTCAATGGTTCTTTCTTTAACACATCTTGTCACTTTTCATGTTTTTATTGTAAGCAATCAGAAGCCAGGTGGTACCTTCAACACTCTGCCTGGAAATCTCCTTTGCTAGATCATCCAATTCATTAGGTACATTTTCTACTTTCCATTTTACTGTAGAAGATGGTATTGCTGAATTTTCCCTCACTGTATACTATGGATTGAACGTTTGTGTCCTCTCACATATTCATGTGGTGAAGGCCTAACCCCTAATGTGACTGTATTTGGAGACAGAGTCAGTGAGGAAGTGATAAAGGTTAAATGAGGTCACTAAGGATGGGGCACTAATTCCATCAGGCCAGGGCCCTTAAAGAAGAGGAAGAGGGCTGGGTGCCATGGCTCATACCTGTAATCACAGCACTTTAGGAGGCTGAGGCAGGCAGATCACTTGAGCTCAAGAGTTCAAAACCAGCTTGGGCAACATGGTAAAACCCTGTCTCTACAAATACAAAAAATTAGCTGGGTGTGGTGGTGTGTGCCTGTAGTCCTAGCTACTCGGGAGGTTGCAGCGTGACAAGATTGTGCCACTGCACTCCAGCCTAGGCAACAGAGCAAGACCCTGTCTCAAAAATAAAAAATAAAAAAATAAATAAAAAAAAAGAAGAGAAAGAGACATCAGAGCTCTTCCTCTTCCAGGTGAAGACACAACAGTAAGACAGCCATCTGCAAGCCAGGAAGAGAGCCCTCACAAGGAATCAAATCAGCCAGAACCTTGATCTTGGATTCCCAGCCTCCAGAACTGTGAAAAATGAATTTTGTGGTTTAAGCCACCCAGTTGATGGTATTTTGTTATGGCAGTTCAAGCAGACTGATAGACCATATTATAAAGATTCCCTTTCCTCTATTTTCTAATATCACCTTTCTTACTTTCCATTAAGCACTCATGGATAGCCTTCTTGCAGTGCTGGTTATAACCCCAAAAGACACAATTCCAAGTGCCATGTATCTGAATGTTGAAATATTAAAAGATCAAAATCCCTAAAGATCAAAATCCCCAGAGTCTAAAATCCTATAAATCACAATCCGGAAAGATTAAAATCTAGAATGTTGAAATCCTGAAAGCCAAATTCTGGGGGAGGAATTACTGTGTTTTTGGTCATACACAGGATAGTTGCATCATGTTAGGCGGAACTATTACCTTGTTATTGTCTTTATTTAAGGAGATTAAAAGAGGTATGTGTGTGTGCCAAGTTGGCAAGGGGTAGAGTTATGGACTTAATTTGAGGTATCAGCTTGACTGGAATAAGGAATACCTACAAACTTGGTGAAGCATTACTTTGGGTATGTCTGTGATGGTGTTTCTAGAGGAGGTTAGTGTGTGAGTCTGGGTGGACTAGGTGGGGAAGATCTGCCCTCAATAGTGGTGAGCACCATTTAATCATCTGGGGGCCCAGGAAAAACAAATACAGAAGGTGAATTGGTCTCTCTCTGAGAGCTGTGACAGGTTTTTCTTCTGCTGCCTTGGACATCAGAACTCCAGGTTCACCAGCCTTCGGACTCCAGGACTTAACACCAGGTTTTACCCAGGTCCCAAGGGTTTTGGTCTCAGTCAGAGAGTAACACAGCTGGCTGCCCTGATTCTCAATGTAAAAACATGGAAAATTCCTCAATAAATGATGATACGTCCTTTTTGTACATCTGCATTGTTAAAAATAAGATCTCTTGAGAATTTCCATGTAACACACACATCCTCCCATGTACTTTAAATAATCTCTGATTACCTATAATATCTAATATAATATGAATGCTATATAAATAGTTGTTATTCCATACTGTTTAGGAAATAATGACAAGAAAAGATATGTGGAACCTATGGATATGGAGGGCTAAGTATCTATATATAGTCATTTTTGGGAAATGTAATCTGACATAAACACTCAGCACCCACCATCTAGCGGGTCTTTGATGATTGCTTGTTGCTCATTTGTTGTTTTACTGACTTTGTGGCTTAATCATAATGAAAGTGGTAGTAAAAGTAGCAATGATAACAATAACTACAACAACCATTCATTAAGCTCTTATTACCCTGTGAAGGACTTGTTTTAAAATCTCCCTTTTGATTGAAGTATAACTTGTTTCAATAAAGCTCACAAAACTTAAGTGTACATCTCAATGAATTTTTATGTATTTTTAAAACATGTAAACAAAACTAGAGCCAGACATAGGACATTTGCAATACACCATAAGGTTCCTGTATACCCCCTCACTGCCAAGCTCCCTTCCTCCTCCCAGGTAAACACTTTTCTCATTTCTCTCCCCGTGGACTACTTTGCCTGTTCTTGAACTTCATATAAATGAATCATAAGTATATGAACTCTTTTTGTCTGGCTCCTCTACTGTGCAAAGCACTTTATATTCATTATCTCACTTAATTCTTGCAACAACCTTATGAGATAGCCAACAATTCACATGCTGGCTATATGCTGCCCAAGTGCATTTCATTTAGTCTGCACAATATTTTTAAATGTTTGAGTCTGACTACTTTTAGGATTAGAATTTAATGCAGTCACTAGTGCTTGTTATATTATAGCCAGGCAATGTTATTTACCTTACTTTCCTGGCACCTACAGGCATTGGATTTACATACTCTAAGGGGAGCATTATTATTGTCTCTAGCACCTGAAAAAATAGTTGTTCACCAGGGGTGAACCTCTTGAATAAAACCTCATATCACAGAAATGGCAGAAGTGGGATTTGAACTCAGGTCTGTCTTCCTACCGCACTCCTAAGTTAGGATCAGAAAAGACAAATTTGTCCCCAAATTCTATTGCTTTGAAGTCTGAATGCCTTTGTCTGCACACCCTCCTCTGCAACTTCACGCCTCTGCTTAGCCCAGGGGCAGTGCAGGGGCCATTGCAGTCAGCCTCACCCTGACTCCAGGTCAGCCTCCAGTGCTCACCAACACACCTCTGAACTCCCATCTGATCCTGCCAGTCCCAAACACATTCCCCATTTCTTACTTCTGTATCTTTGCTCACACTGTTTTTTCCTGCCTGGAATTCCCAACCCTACTTAGTTATCCTTCAACGCTCAACTAAAAATGCTACTTTCTACTTATTGCTCCCACATCCCCTGGCCAATCAAGCACTCCTTTTTCTTCTCAGGACACAAAGATTCAGTTTTTAAAATTTGTACTTCAATTACCAAATGATATATCAAATTAACCCCAAGTGACTTTTGGGAATGTAACCAAAGTATCAGTCCCATAAAAGGCTATTTCATTTATTTAATCTCTGCTAAATGCATCACTACATTTTTATTGATTCTTAAGGAAGAGAGATGAGAAGAATCTGTGCTACCTCCACTGGGTTCCAAATGAACAAGCAGTCAGAAGTTTATTACTTCCAAATATCCCACTTGCTTTCTAGATATCCTATAGGGTTTCAATTCCATCACAGCAATGCTTACTGAGCAGCCCCAGGCTTGATCATGTAACTTGGGTGTCTGGGAACAAAAAGACAAGGCTGCATCTCTGGGCTAGGACGGGTTGGAGTCTGGTTGTGGGTGTCCATGGAGACAATGGTAGGGTGGAGTGGCAGCTGGTTTGGGAGTATCTGGGGACGCTATTAGAGTTCAGGGTTGTTGATTCCAGCCCTGTCTCTTCTCTTTTGGATCTTGGGATAGTTATTAACTTCTCTGGGTTTCAGTTTCCTTATTTGAAAAATGCATATTCCAGGTAACTTTATGAGTTTTTGGACCTCGGGCAAATATAATTGGATTTTTCTTATCATCCATGCTTTGAAAATTGGCTCAGAAGCTTGAGATGCAAAATTTTATTTTCTTATAGCAGTATTCAGATAATAAAAGTAATAGATGTTATCTTCTATTGGACATTTACTATGTGCCAACCCTGTGCCAGGCAGGGTTATTATATGCATTATCTCATTTATTCTCACTATGACCATGGTCATCACCACTTGACAGAGGAGGAGAAAGCTCAAAGAGGCACTGATTTGCTTGATGTCACATGATTGGTGAGCTACTAATTTTTTTCTTTTTTTTTTGAGACAGGTTCTTACTCTTTCACCTAGACTGGAGTGCAGTGGTGTGATCATGGCTCACTGTAGCCTCAAACTCCCAGGTTCAAGGGCTCCTCCCACCTCAGCCTCCCAAGTAGCTGGGGCTTGAGGTACACGCCACCAGCCCAGCTAATTTTTGTATTTTTTTTTTTTTTTATATATAGGGACTGGGTTTCACTATGTTGCCGAGGCTGGTCTTGAACTCCTGGGCTCAAGCGATCTGCCCACCTTGGCCTCCCAAAGTACTGGAATTAGAGGTGGGAGCCACTGCTCCCGGCCAAGTTACTGACATTTGACTGAGCAAATGATCGGCAAAATAATGGGTGTCATATCTATTTCCTGTTTCTGCTCAGCATCTGCCCCTTGCTCCTTTGCCTGTTGATAGCAAATCTAAACTATTTGATCAAAGGCAAAGTCAATCATAGCACCCCATGCTACTGACTCGGGCTTGGCCCAGGAGGGTGCACATGGTATAAACTGGGCAAATTAGAGTCCTTCTTGGGATCTTTCAGATTGAAGCCCGAGGGAGAGTGGTCCTCTTGCTTGGATCATGGTTTCAGAGGAGGGGCTGTAGATGGTCATGTTGTCTCTTACAATTTAGGGAAAAGAGCAGAGGTGGAGTGAGTGAGTGAGAGAGAGAGAGAGAGAGAGAGAGAGTCCTAAGTAACTGGATCCCTGGTTCAGCTCCTGTGCTGGCCCCTGGAATATGCTGCAGACACTGTCCTTTGAAATTGTATGAGTCAGCTAGGGCTGCCATAATAACAAAATATCATAGACTGGGTGGCTTAAACAGCACACATTTATTTTCTCACAATTCTGGAGACTGAAAAGCCTAAGATCAGGGTGCCAGCATGGTTGGTTTCTGGTGAGGGCTCTCTTCCTGGCTTGCAGACAACTGCCTTCTCTCTGTGTCCTCACATGGTGGAGAGAGAGGGCTCTGATGTCTTTTCTGCCCCATATAAGGACACCAGCTTTCTTGGATTAGGGCACCAATCTCATGACCTTATTTAATCTTTACTACCTCACAGACTCTATCTCCAAATTGAGTCACGGTGGGAGTTAGGGCTTCAACATATGACTTGGGGTGGGGTGGTGGAGGACAGAAACTTTCAGTCTGTAACGGGATGAAGGGCTATTTACTTCAAGCTGCTGGGAGCTGCTGGCAGGAAGCCCTGAGCTGCCTGTCTCCTCTGGTAACTCAGCTGAGGAGAGCTGCCTTGTCTAAGGTCACACCCTCCTTTATGGTGTGGGATATACAGACCTGGCATCCCTGCCTCAACTCAGGGCAACCGACCAACATGGGGAGATGAAAACTTGGCACCATCACCCCAGCTTCGGAACTCCCCTGGGGTAGGTGGGGCCTCTGCCAAGTGATGCAGTTTCACATCTCAAGTTCTCCCTTGGCCTAACACTGCTTCCTTCCTTTCCACAGGCTCTCCTTAGTGAGCTAACTTCCTCCAAAGGAATGTTCATCTGGGAGGTTTCTTCCTGGGAACCAGCCTGTTCTGGGGTTCCCGAAGCTGCTCTGCTTCTTCATCTTCCCCTTCAGTTCTCTGAGCCACTCCAGCAATATATTCTCATTTTTTGTTAAAGGTCTTTTGAGTTTAAGTTTTGTCACTTCTCAACTTCTAAACACTTCTGAAAGATTCCTGATGACTTCAGTGAGGAAACTGCTGACTCTCTTACTCTAGCAGGGCCCACTGAAGAGGGCTAGTGGGATCTGGGAGTGAGAAGTCTGGAGTCGAGCTGCTGCCCAGTGCATGGGGTTGAACTGCCTGGTGCATGGGTTAGAGCTTCCCAGTGTGTGGGTTAGAGCTTCCCAGTGCCTGGGGTAGGGCTGCCTAGTACATGGGGTAGAGCTTCCCAGTGCATAGGGTAGAGCTGCCCAGTACATGGGGTAGAGCTTCCTGGTGCATGGGATAGAGCTGCCTGGTACATGAGGTAGAGCTTCCTAGTGCATGAGGTAGAGCTTCCCAGTGCATGGGGTAGGGCTGCCTAGTACATGGGGTAGAGCTTCCCAGGGCATGGGGTAGAGCTGCCCCATACATGGGATAGAGCTTCCCAGTGCATGGGGTAGAGATTTCTGGTGCATGGGGTAGAGCTTTCTGGTGCATGGGGTAGAGCTGCCCAGTACATGGGGTAGAGCTTCCTGGTGCATGGGGTAGAGCTTCCCAGTGCATGAGGTAGAGCTTCCCAGTGCATGGGGTAGAGCTTCCCAGTGCATGAGGTAGAGCTTCCCAGTGCATGGGGTAGAGCTTCCCAGTGCATGAGGTAGAGCTTCCCAGTGCATGAGGTAGAGCTTCCCAGTGCATGAGGTAGAGCTTCCCAGTGCACGGAGTTGAGCTGCCTCGTACGTGGAGTCTCAATTGCTAGTTTCTAGGAACAGCACTTATCTGAAGCTCTGCGCCGCCCAGAGTCCAACCTGCCCCATCCTCTACTTCTCTCTCCTCATGCCTCACCTTGCCCCTCCTTTGGCTTTGGGATACTTCCTTGCCTTTGCCTTTCTTCTCCCTCTTTTTTAGCCTCTCATTTACCTACCCCTCACTTACATGTCACTATTCTCCAGATTCTGCTTACAGATCTCTTCTTCTATTTATTCTCTCATATTAAATTTCCCAGTGACTTCAACAGCCACTTTTTGCTAATACTCTCAATTCTGTATCTCTAGCCTACATCTTCCCTAACTTCCTAAGCTATACATCTTTGCTGCTGGGAGTTTCCATCTGGAATTGAATAGTGTTGTGGGTTGTATAATTTTCCCCCAAAATACGTTGCATTCTACCTCTCAGTACCTCAGAATGTGACTTCATCCAGAAATAGGTCTTTACAGAAGCAATCAAGTTATAAAAAGATTATTAAGGTGCACCCTAATCCAGTATGTCTGGTATTCTTATAAAAAAGGGGAAATTTGAACACGGACACACACACAGACACACACACACATCATAGAATATGAAAGCAGATATTGGATGATGTGGCAGGATCCAAGGAATGCCAAAAATTGTCAGCAAACCACCAGAAGCTAGGAGAGAGGTCTGGAACAGATTTCTCCTCACAGCCTTCAGAAGGAACCAGCCCTGGCAACACTGTGATCTGGGATTCTAGCCTCCAGAACTGAGACAACACATTTCTGTTGTTTACACCATTCAGTTTATGGTACTTTGTTACAGCATTCCTAGCAAATTAATACAGATAGCATAAGCAAATATCTAAATCTCATAGCCTATAGAAAAGTAAAATGGTACTGTTAGTTTATTGTTTTTGAAGATGCTGTTTACCCTGATAGTGGAAAAATAATTATTAATGTTTACCTGCTTAAGGCATTACATGCAGGAAGAAATTGATACAGAAAACTTGATGTTTAGAAAATATTTGAAAGAGCTGGAAGAGTGAAGATCAGGAAAAACTGCTGATGGCCTCAGAAAATCAAAAAGTTGCTAAAAAAACTCTCCACCGATGATTTCAGCTGCCTGAAGTACTGATGTAGGTGATTCCTCCTAGGAATTGTAAAATCTTCTGCCCTCCAATGTCTGAGTACTAATAATGGCTTGCTCCTCTTCCACCTTCCAAATCTCATGATAATGCTTCTTATTGGTGGAATAAAAATCAGGACCTTGCTGGCAGACGGATCTGGGAAAATGTAGTCTTTTGGTTTCCAGCTCCTGGTGACACAGAAGAGCTAAAAAGAGCTGGCAAAAGTGCTGAAAGTGCTAACAGTCAGTACACAGCACATAATGCATTTGGAGGTTTTAAGGGGATAACATTTATGAATTTTCTTTGAAAAGTAAACTGTGCCATGCATATACAAGATGTTTTATAGATGGAGAGGGTTTATAATCATAGAACATTTTAATAAAACAATTCATTATTTATGAAAAAAAATTCAGACACTGGCACGCTCCAGAGCTATTGCAGGTTCAGTTCCAGATCACTGCAATAAAGTGGATATTTTGATAAAATGAGTCACACAATTGTTTTTTTTTTTTGGTTTCCTAGCACATTTAAACATTATGTTTACATTATACTATAGTCCATGAAGTATGCAACAGCATTATGTCTAAAAAGCAGTGTATGTACCTTAATTTAAAAATATATTTTTAGCCATGTATGGTGGTACGTGCCTGTAGTTCCAGTTACTCAGGAGACTGAGGCAGGAGGATTCCCTAAGCCCAGGAATTCCAGGCTGTAGTGAGCCATGATCATGCCACTGCACTCCAGCCTGGGTGACAGAGAAAGGCTGTGTCAAACAACAACAAAAAAAAACACCCTCTCCCCACAAAAAACTACGAAAAACCTCCCCCAAAACACAAACAAATGAAAAACTTTTTTTGCTAACACATGCTATCACCTGAGCCTCCCAGTGAGTTTCAGTCTTTTTGCTGGTGGTGGGGGTATCTTGACTTGATGCTGATATCAGTTGACTAATCAGGGTGGTGGTTGCTGAAGGCTGGGGTAACTGTGGCAATTTCTTGAACTAAGACAACATTGAAAGATTTCCCAGTACCATGTGATGCTGTTTGATAGCATTTTACCCACAGTAGAACTTCTTTCAAAATTGGAGTCAATCCTCCCAAGCCTTGCTGCTTTATCAACTAAGTTTATGTAATATTCTAAATCCTTTTTTGTCATTTCAACAATGTTCACAAGGAGTAACTTCCATCTGAAAAGACCTCTTTCTTTGCTCATCCACAGGGAGCAACTAATTATCCATTAAAGTTTTATTATGAGATTGCAGCAATTTGGTCACATCTACAGGCTCCACTTCCAATTCTAGTTCTTTTGCTCTTTCTACCACCTGTGTGGTTCCTTCCTCCACTGAAGTCTTGAACGCCACAGAGTCATCCCTGAAGGTTGGAATCAGCTCCTTCCAAACTCTTAGTAATGTTGATATCTTGGCTTTCTCCCATGAATCATAAATGTTCTTAGTGGCATCTAGAATGGTGAATCCTTTCCAGAAGGTTTTCAATTGACTTTGCCCAGCTCCGTCAGAGAAATCACTATGTATGGCAGCTATAGCCTTATGAAATGTGTTTCTTAAATTGTAAGACTTGAAAGTCAAAATTACTCCATGAGGTCAGGCATGGTGACTCATGCCTATAATCCCAGCACTTTGGGAGCCTGAGGCAGGTGAATCACCTGAGGTCGGGAGTTTGAGATCAGCCTGGTGAAACCCCATCTCTACTAAAAATACAAAAAAAATTAGCTAGACATAGTGGCAGATGCTTGTAATCTCAGCCTCTCAGGAGGCTGAGGCAGGAGAATCACTTGAACCTGGGAAGTGGAGGTTGTAGTGAGCTGAGATCATGCCATTGCACTCCAGCCTGGGCAACAAGAGTGAAACTCTGTCAAAAAAAAAAAAAAAGAAAAAAGAAAAAAATACTCCTTGATCCATGGGCTGCAGAATGAATGTGTTAGCAGGCATGAAAATAATGTTTATCTCTTTCTTTTTGTACATCTCCCTCAGAGCTCTTGGGTAGTCAGGTGTATTGTTAATGAGCAGGAATATTTTCAAAGAGATCTTTTCTTCTGTGTAGTAGGTCTCAACAGTGGGCTTAAAATATTCAGTAAATCGTGCCATAAATAGATATGCTATCATCAGGCTCTGTTTTTCCATTTATAGAGCACAGGCAGAATAGATTCAGCATAACTTTTTTTTTCATGAATGGTTTCTTTTTTTTTTTTTAAATTGACACATGATACTTGTAAATATTTATAGGACACAAAGTGATATTGATATTTTGATACATGCACACAATGTGCAGTGACCAAATCAGGGTAATTAGCATATCCACCACCTCAAACATCTATCATTTCTTTGTGTTGTGAACATTCAAAATCCTCTCTTCTAGCATTTGAACATACACACTAAATTATTGTTAACCATATTTACGCTACAGTGCTATACACACTAGAACTCCTCCTATCTAGCTGTAATTTCATATCCATTAACCAGCCTCTCTATATCCTCCCTTCCTCCCTGTTCTTCCCAGTGTCTAATAAACAGAGTTCTACTTTTTTACATCTATGAGGATTTAGCATAATTCCTAAGGGCACTAGGATTTTCAGAATGGTAAATGAGCTTTGGCTTCAACTTAACAGCTGCATTAGTCCCTAATAAGAGAGCTGGCCTGTCCTTTTAAGCTTTGAAGCCAGGCATTGACTGTCTCTAGCCATGAAAGTCCTAGATGGCATCTTTTCCCGTCTGTTTCATCTACATTGAAAACCTGTTGTTTAGCTAGATCTTCTGGGTAACTTGCTTCACCTTTGCCATCAGCACGTGCTGCTTCACTTTGTACTTTCATGTTATGGAGATGGCTTCTTTCCTTAAACCTCAAGAGACATGTGAAGCTAGCTCTGCTAGCTTCAAACTTTTCTTCCGTAGCTTCCTCACTTCTCTCAGCCTTCATAGAATTGAGGAGAGTTAGGGCTTTGCTCTGGATTTGGCTTTGACTGCAGGGTATGTGGTGGCTAGTTTGATTTTCTATCCAGACCACTCAAACTTTTCTATATCAGCAATAAGGCTTTCTTATCATTTATGTGTTCACTGGAGTAGCACTTTCAATTTCCTTTAAGAATGTATCCTTTGTATTTACAATGTTGCTACCTGTTTGGCAGAAGAGGCCCAGCTTTCGGCCTATCTCAGATTTCAACATGCCTTCCTCACTAAGCTTAATCGTTTCTAGCTTTTGATTTAAAGTGAGAGACATGCAACTCTTCTTTTCACTTGAACACATAGAGTCCATTGTAGGATTACTAATTGGCTTAATATCAATATTGTTGTGTTTCAGGGAATAGGAAGGACCAAGGAGAGGGAGAGAGACAGGAAAACAATTGGTTAGTGGAGCAGTCAGAACCCACATGACATTTACCAATTAAGTTCATCATCTTATATGGGCATGGTTCATAGTGCCCCCAAACAATTACAGTAACATCGAAGATCACGGGTCACAGATCACCATAACAGACATAATCATAATGAAAACATTTGAAATATTACAAGAATTACCCAAATGTGGCACAGAGACATGAAGTGAACACATGCTGTTAGAGAAATGGCACCAATAGACTTGCCACAGACCTTTGATTTGTAAAATCACAATATATGTCAAGTAACTAAAGCAAAGCCCAATAAAATAAACTATGCCTATAATTGACACTAAAGTATTTTTGTGTTCATTTTCTGAATAATTATTTCAAAACTCTAGTTTTAAGTGAGTGAATATGTTTATGCACATCTGTCAATGAGTCCCCATTTGTCCTGTGATGAGTTTGTATGTGCAATTTGATGCCTTCTCTGGGTTTGTATGTGAGTCTGTGGGTTAGGAGGCCTCTGTCTGTGTGTGTGCATGTAAACTGGGGCTTAGACTGGGGAGTGCGCTCAAAAATTGATTCTAATAGCAAATCTGTCCTAGCTATTCCTGTAGCACCTTCAGAATCCAGACCAGACCCCTTCACCTCCCTCCTGTTTCCTCTAATTCTCTTTCTCCTACAAACAGTTCTATATCCCAAACATCTATGTCCTTCTAGAATGACCTCTCCATCCACTGCCTCTCCCCTCGTGCAGGCTTCATCATCTCTCTCCTGGGTGATTGCAACAGCCTGTTCCCTATCACTTTTCCTCCCACCTCCAAACCTGCTCTTTTATTTTTGAGAAAAGTCATCTTTCCTGTGTATAAACTGAATGCCTATTTTATTAATTGCCATTGCTCACTGGATGTAGAAATTAGTCTAGAAGTCAAATGGCTTCAACTAGAGCCCCCATTATTACATTACTGCAGTGAACAGAAACTTGCAATTCACGCCTTATTATTAGATTAGCTGCCAATCGAGGAGGGTCATGACAATCTGATTTGAGTCTTGACAAAGTGAGTTGAGCTTTAATTGCAGGAGGTGAGGCATCAAGACTTCAAATCTGGTCTTGTCCCTCTTCACTATCCTGGTGGTAGCCCCTGTGGGAAGGCACCGAACACTCTGGATGGCAAGGTGGCTCTTCAATAGCTGGTACTCAGCCAGGCTCCATAGGAGGACAGGCCTCCTCATTAGAGAATTTTTTTCTACTTTGGACTGGTCTTGATTCTTTTGGCTTTGTGACTGTATCTGGAGAGGACCTTACAGAAAATGAATTCATCCTCCCAGAGCTGGAGGAAGTTATCGTATTTTTGAGGCAGCTTCTAAATCATTCCAAATCACCAGAAAAGCAATTATGTCCTGCCACTTCTGCACAGGTCTTGCTTCTTCGTTTCTTCCTTCCCTCCCTTTCCACCATTCCCTTAACTGTGAATTACCTCCATGAGGTCGATCTGTCTGGTGTGATCTTCACTGTATCTCTGGTACAGAGAGCCTGGTACAGAACTGACATTCAGTAGATTTTGTCACGGTGTGAATATGCCAGGCACTGTGTTGATACTGTGATAAAAGGTGAATCAGACACAGATCCTGCCCTTGAGGAGGACAGAGGCAAGGAAACAAACAATTAAAATGCAGCAAGGTAAGGGCAATGTGAGAGGCGAACACAGCGCAGTGAGGGAGCTGAGAGGAGTGGAATCAGACTCTCCTGCAGTCAGCAATTATTTCTTGGAAGAGGAGACAACCAAGCTGAGTCTTAAATGTTGCAGGAGTTTTCTAGGTAGAAAAATGGGGAAGGGAGAGAGAATTCTAGGTAGAGAGACTAGCTTGGGCAAAGGCATGCAAGAGGCAGGAAGTACCATGATGTGTGCAGGAAATTGCAAAATGTCTGCAGTGGCTGGAACATAGGAGATGAGGAGGCCAGTGGTGAAGGCTTGGGTCAGAGAGTCTGTTCCTAGGGGCAGGGCTGCTGTGTCTCACTGTGTGGGCTGTTTACTTTATGAGGGTGCCCAGCCAAGGGGGCGAGTGGGGCTAAAATACAGCTCTGACTCTGTGTGACAAGTGTGTGCTTGTGGTCACATCCTCCCAGAGGAGACTCTGTAATTTACACAAGGGCTCCTGTGGGCTAGCAGCGTCTTTGTGGAGGGCCTTGCAGGTCTTGTGAAGGCTGCATCTCTGTAGGAGAGTGGTTCTCAAGCTTTTCTCATTAGAGTCTCTCGGAAGGCTGCTTAAAACACAGATTGCCAGCCCTCCTTACTTTTAGGGTTTCTGGTTTGTAGGTCTTGGGTGAGGCTTGAGATTTTGCATTTCTTTTATGTTCCCAGTGATGCTGATGATGCTGGTTTGGGAACCACACTCTGATAATTACTTATCTGGGTAACACGAAGCCAGTGGAAAGGGTTAGGTAGGAGAAGCAGAACCAAGCCTCAGGTAAAAGGGGTGTTTTCTAGGATTAAAGTTTCTGATAGCCCTTGTGAACCAGTTAGGGCAGCTGCTATATAAAGGAGAGTAGATACACACTATCCCCCATCGTGTCCTGTCAGGTGAGGTTTAACAGCTCTATTCATTCAAACGGGACATCTGTCCCAGGGTCTTCCTGTTTAAGGAGATTTTGCTCACAGATGATTTAAGGAATGGTTTTATCATTACATGAAGCTCACTCTTAGAGCATTTAAATAGTGAGCTCCCAAATGATTTAAATGTTTGTTTGTGCTTTATTAATTACTCTCTTGAGAAGCTGGGGACAAGAGAAACCTAAAGCCACCAACTAAAAATGAGTCACACATGGTGGTAAAGCTTCTTTGAAAACTCTTTTATCAGTTCAATAAATACTCGACTTCAAAATTATAAGTGTGTGTATGTGTTTGGAGAGGGAGGGGAGAAGGACATGGAGCCACAGAGCGTCAGGACCTCACACATGTGAGCAAATGGTTGCTGAATGAGGCTGTGGCACGTGGATAGAGTATGGTGATGGGGAATCCAGGGATGGTCTGAATGAGGGAATCTGGGCTGACAGGAAATTGTCAGGTTGTATCTGGCTCTGGGCTGGGGTTTAGAATCTTGACTTGAGAAGCTAAACCTTTCTGGAGCCCAGTCATCTTTTTGGACCCTGAGTATATTAAACCCATTTATGCCTGGTGTTCCATTATTGGAAAGCTAAACATGTGGGAGTTATTTATATCCTACTGCTCAAGGTCATTGCCAAGGTCTGATTTTTCACACATGTCTGTTCTTCAAAAAAATTGCAACCTTTGGCATTAATGGGTTAATAGGATGCCCATGAGCATGGAGAGAGAATGGCTGTACCCTTCCTTCCCTTGGGGGCTCAGGCCCAGCTTGCCCTTAGGTTGGGGGCTGGAGCTCAGAGGTGGTAGGCGGTAAAGGGAGTCTATCTTTATTTTCTAGTTGGAATATAGTCTCCAGGACAAACTAGTTTTGGGACAGAGGTGGGGAGAATGGATGCCATAAAAACATCCAACCCGATTACCTTTTGCCTGTTCCCAGACTTAGCCCCAGCCTTTCCTGACACCTGGGACAGGACAGAGGCTGTGAGATCTCTATTACTCACTGATTGATGTTGTCCATTAGGGAGCCTCATGCTGGCTGAAGGGCTGCCACCCCCAACTAGCTCAACTGTCACCAACCACAGCCTGTCAGCAGCGTGACTGGGAGAAGGAAAGCCTTGTCAAAGGCAGCCAGATTCTGCTTCTTGGTATCAAGGAGAAAAGGAGAGGGGAAGGGAGTTCACTCAGACGCTGCAATCAAGATCAGGTCGTTCTTAATTAAGACAGCTCCAGGCAGCACATTTCCATAATTTCCCATTAAAGAGGTCCTGATATATGAGTCATTGCAGGAGCTGTGATTCCCCGAGTCAGCACTGTTCTGTGTCTGAGGCTCCTCAAATCAAAAGGCCAATCAATTTCAATCACCCAGGCTTTCTGATCCCCTAAGAGGTGCCCAGCCCCATGCCAGACTCTGTGCCCAGCCTGGAGACGGATGCAGCAATGGATCTGGCTTTAGTTCCTGCTACCCAGGGAAAAAGCCTTGTCTATTTCCTGACCTTGGGAGAGAGTCATGGATTCAGATGCAAATGGGCATGAGGCTATTCCAGGTGGGCTCTGGTGCTTTCTGTGATAATGACCAGGAAGTAGTGTGGGACAGAGGGAAGAACACTGGATTTGGAGATAGGAGGTCTGAGTTTCATTTAGCAAATCTTTGTTAGAGTCAGCTTGTCCAGAGGCTTGGGATTAAACGATGAATACAAGACAGTTAGTGTCCTCAAGAAGCTCTAAGGGCAGGGATAGCCTCTAAACCAAAAACTGAGTTGAGTGTGGTAAGTGCTACATCGGGCAAACACAAAGCGTTCTGGGAGTGCAAAGGAGGGAGAGCCTAATTGGCTGAAGGAGGAGGGGTGGTGGAGTGGTTAAGAAGATCTCATTTTTGGCTTCCTTGATTATTGTGATCATATAACCTTTAGTGAAACTCAGTTTCCTAATATGTAAAATGGGCATAATATAATTTTCTCAGGACTGTTGTGAAAATTCTTGAGAGGATATATAGAAAGGTCTTGGCAGAACCTGCTTTGTACTTGTTCTTATATTTCCATGGTTGACTTTTTTTCTAAGTATGAGGATCTTGAGAGGAGATGCTAACTGTGAGTCTGCCCTGGCACATAGCATGGCAGACTCGTGTCACTTGTCATCTAGCCCTTTTGTATTGGTGGCATCCTGTGTATGGGTAGAAGACCAACAGACCACACTGGTCCTGACACATGTTCCTCTCTTCCCTTCTCAGCATGGTTGCTCAGGCTGGAAGCAATGACTGAGTGTCTAAGACAAGCTAAAGTAATTTTTATTCTTTGGAAGAAGGCGTGTAAGTGTGTAATACAATTTTGAAATATTTTTATTCCAAATAGATCTCAATACATGTTTTTAGGTTTGGCATCACTAGTGACCAATTTTGCAGTGAAAATATTGAGTTTTAGAGATCCTAAGTTACCTAAGACCACATAGGTATTACATTTTGCAGAGCTAAAATTCAAAGCAATGTCTATGGAACTTGAAGGGCTAAGATATTTCTGTGAAACCATGCTGAAGTTCACATGTGTAATTTCATGACTTATACACTGATGTATCCCCACCATTTATCTGCTCATTAATGACCCAATTTTGACTTCACAATAGTTAAAAAATATTACATGTGACATGTCAGTAAGTTCAGTTTGACCTCTGGTTCCAGCAAGATGGTAGATTAAGAATGCATACAACTTTCCACATAAAAACACCTAGAAATGCTAGGTAAGGTATAATAATAACCACTCAGAATGAATAGCTGAGTTTTCAAGAAAAAGGAGATCCCCTAGAGGTCCAAAGTGAAGAGGGAACCGCAAACAAAAGCAGTAAATACAGAGCTGAGGTTGTAGCTGGGGTGTGTGTGCGTGTGCATGTGCATGTGTTACTAGTCTTGCTAATTTTGGTTATAACATCCACAGTAGGCTGAGAGGACAGTCTTGACCTTGCTTAGGGCAGACTGTTAGAATTGAGACCTTGCCAGAATTGAGACCCTGGCATGAAACAATATGTTATCTCACCATAAAAATTACAAAATAAACGAAGAAATGATCCATCCTGAATAAAAGTCAGGAGATGTGATAAAAGGGATAATTAGATATCTAAGAGTTTAAGACACCAAAAATCAATATGAAAAAGAATATATAATAAGGATTTTTAACATTATCAAGATAAAAGAATGAGCAAATTTAAAATAACAAATATAATTTTTTTGTTTTGTGTTTGAGATGGAGTCTCATTCTATTCTATTAGCAAATCTAATAGAATAGAGCATAGAATAGTGCTGCAGGAATAGTTAGGACTCAATTC
>NW_012110031.1:523119-529762 GCF_000951045.1 Mandrillus leucophaeus | reverse complement strand
AAGAAGGCGTGTAAGTGTGTAATACAATTTTGAAATATTTTTATTCCAAATAGATCTCAATACATGTTTTTAGGTTTGGCATCACTAGTGACCAATTTTGCAGTGAAAATATTGAGTTTTAGAGATCCTAAGTTACCTAAGACCACATAGGTATTACATTTTGCAGAGCTAAAATTCAAAGCAATGTCTATGGAACTTGAAGGGCTAAGATATTTCTGTGAAACCATGCTGAAGTTCACATGTGTAATTTCATGACTTATACACTGATGTATCCCCACCATTTATCTGCTCATTAATGACCCAATTTTGACTTCACAATAGTTAAAAAATATTACATGTGACATGTCAGTAAGTTCAGTTTGACCTCTGGTTCCAGCAAGATGGTAGATTAAGAATGCATACAACTTTCCACATAAAAACACCTAGAAATGCTAGGTAAGGTATAATAATAACCACTCAGAATGAATAGCTGAGTTTTCAAGAAAAAGGAGATCCCCTAGAGGTCCAAAGTGAAGAGGGAACCGCAAACAAAAGCAGTAAATACAGAGCTGAGGTTGTAGCTGGGGTGTGTGTGCGTGTGCATGTGCATGTGTTACTAGTCTTGCTAATTTTGGTTATAACATCCACAGTAGGCTGAGAGGACAGTCTTGACCTTGCTTAGGGCAGACTGTTAGAATTGAGACCTTGCCAGAATTGAGACCCTGGCATGAAACAATATGTTATCTCACCATAAAAATTACAAAATAAACGAAGAAATGATCCATCCTGAATAAAAGTCAGGAGATGTAATAAAAGGGATAATTAGATATCTAAGAGTTTAAGACACCAAAAATCAATATGAAAAAGAATATATAATAAGGATTTTTAACATTATCAAGATAAAAGAATGAGCAAATTTAAAATAACAAATATAATTTTTTTGTTTTGTGTTTGAGATGGAGTCTCATTCTATTCTATTAGCAAATCTAATAGAATAGAGCATAGAATAGTGCTGCAGGAATAGTTAGGACTCAATTCAATTAGCAAATCTGGCATGCAGCAGAGTAATCTCAGCTCACTGCAGCCTCCGCCTCCCGGGTTCCAGTGATTCTCCTGCCTCAGCCTCCTGAGTAGCTGGTACTACAGGCATGCGCCACCATGCCCAGCTAATTTTTGTATTTTTAGTAGAGACGGGGTTTCACCATGTTAGCCAGGATAGTCTTGATCTCTTGACCTTGTGATCCGCCCACCTCAGCCTCCCAAAGTGCTGGGATTACAGGCGTGAGCCACCTCGCCCGGCCAACAAATATAATGTTTAGATAAAACTATAATCATTGGAAATTTAAAAACTCATTGAATTTGTTAAACAGCAAATACAGTTGAAGACCAAATCAGTGAAATGGAAGCAAGATCTGAGGAAATTCCCAAAAAGCAGGACAGAGAGACAGAAGTATGGAAAAATATGTGTGTGCGTGTGTGTGCGCACATATACCAGAGAGTAAACATATGAGTTTCATATAAACATGCCTGTGTGTGTGCACATGCATGTGTGTGTGCATGTATGTTTGTGTGTATGAAGTTCCAAATTCAAATGCACAGAATACAGAGAACGGGGTAGAGACAATATTTAAAGAGTTAAAGAGGTATTAGCTGATACTTTTCTAGAGCTGACAAAAGGCAAGGAACTGCAGATTCAGAAATGCCATGAATCCTGAAACTTACTGCAAAAAAGCCTTATATTAGAGGGGCTGCAGAGCTCCGAGAACAAAAAGAAAATCATAACAGCAACGAGAGAAAAAAGACAAATTGCTAATAAAAGGACACTAGATTGACGACAGTCTTCTTAACTGCAACAATAGATTTTAGAAGACAATGAAAGACTATTTTCAAGAGCTGAGGGAAAATAACTGTCAACTGAGAATTCTGTTCCATTATCACTCAAGAGTGAAGGTTAAGTAAAAGCATTTTTAGATGAAGACTATAAATTACCACTAACCCTTCCTTAAAGAACTAGTCAAGAGCACATTTCAGAAAAAAATGAAAACAAACCTAAAAGGAAGAAATGGGCTGCAGAAAAATGACAATAAGCAAATAAATCATTACAGTTTTGGGTATATACAAAGGATACATCCCTCCTTACTGTATAAAATAAAAATAACAACTAATTCCTAAGGTATACAAATAATACTGAACAGTAATAACATAAATAATGAGCAAAAGTAAAATCAAAATATATTGTTATTAGTAAGAGCAGAAAACTATATAGATATAAATATATATATATAACTTAGATATTGTTAAAAATAAGTATGCATGTTCAAAAATTAAGTGTAACCACTATAAGAACTGATAGATGGTAGGCCTTACAAATCAATAGAGGGTAGAAAGAAAGGGAATAAATAAAACTCAATCCAATGGCAGGCAGGAAAAAAGAAAACAAAAAGAAAAACTATCGTAAGTAGAAGTCATAAAATAAGAAGGTAGAAACAAACGCAAATATATCAATAAATGAAATAATTACAAATGAAACAAACTCACCACTTAAAAAACAGAAGCTCTTGGCTGGGCACGGTGGCTCATGTCTAATCCCAGCACTTTGGGAGGCTGTGGTGGGTGGATCACCTGAGGTCAGGAGTTCGAGACCAGCCTGGCCAACATGGTGAAACCCTGTCTCTACTAAAAATACAAAAATTAGCTGGGTGTGATGGCACACACCTATAATCCCAGCTACTCAGGAGGCCGAGGCAGGGAGAATTGCTTGAATCCGTGAGGCAGAGGTCGTAGTGAGCTGAGATCCTGCTACAGAACTCCAACCTGGGTGACAGAGCAAGACTTTGTCTCAAAAAAAAAAAAAAAAAACCCACAAAAAAACACACCAGAAGCTCTCAAGCTGGCTACAAAACAAAATACTGTTTAGGGAAGTTATTTCAAAAGCCAAAAGCATAGGAACTAAGAATGATGAAAATAAAGAAAAAAATGAAAATGGAAAATTAAAAAAAGAAAATATATACAATGAAAATACCAAGTGTAAGAAAACTATAGTATAGATATGTTAGTAAGATAATACAGGTTTTATTTTTGTTAAGTAAAAATAGGGTTATTAAATGATAAAAGAATAAAGCAGGAAGCTAAAATAATTATGAATTTTTATGCAGCCTTAAAATACACAGAGCAACACTAGTAGAATCATAGGACAGAATTGACAAGCTTGTAATCATAATGGGAGGCTAACATTCTTCTCAGTATTGGTAGACCAAATAGGCAAAATTTAATATGGATATAGGAGATTTGAAGAACAAAATTAATGAGCTTAATTCAATGGAAATATACAGAACTTTAAACATAATAATTTAAGAATACAAATTCTTTTCAAGAATAACTGGAACAGTTCTAAAATGTGACCACACACTAAGCCACAAAGTGAAGACTCATGATCAAATAGCTATATTGTCTGTCTCCAATTTAATAAAGTTAGGCATCTTTAATGAAAAGATAACCAGCCAATCCTCCATGCATTTGTAAACTTAAGAAATTCCAAATAATTTATGACTCAAAGAAAAAATAATTATTGAGATGAGAAATGTTTTTAGAACTGAATGACCAAAACAAAATAAACAACAAAACAAAAGTCTACAACTCACTAGACGTATGAGATGCAAGTGAAACAGTACTTAGAGGAAATAAAATTTACCAAATATTAGAGAGAGGAAGATTGAAAAGTAATGAGTTAAGTGTCCACTCCTAGAAATTTGAAAATGAACTAAATAAATCTAAAAAAAAACACATAATAAAGACCTGAAAATCTATTGTAAACAAACAAAGAGAATATCTATAAAACTAAAGCTGGTTATTTGAAAAAGCTAATCAGATAGATGTACCTCTAATAAGATTTTTATTAGAAAAACAAGAGCTAAGTCTCAAATATATTTTAGAAGGAAAATGGGATTTTAACTTTAAAAATCATGAAGAATATTATTAGCAACATCATTGCAATGAGTCAAGCAGCTTCTAAGCATCATTGACTACTGCAGTAGTTATGAGGGTTTATCACCCAGTCATAGATTTGGTGGATAAAGACAAAACAAACCTACAGTTTACTACTGACATAGATAGCAAAAGCACGATCAGTATGGTGTCAGCTCCCTATGTACCTTGTCCCCAAGATGACACCAAAATGAAAGGGTCCAGATGACAGATGATGTGAGCAGTAGGTTGCTCTGTTATGGGGGAACCACTTCTAGACTATAGATAAGCAGTTTTATAACGTGTGGCTGTTCTCTAGCAGGGTGGGGGATGATTAAAGTTGAAAGCTCATGCTTCCCCAGAACTAGGCAGGCAGATAAGAAACTGACTCATGACAACCTCTTGCAAAATAGGGAGTATTTGTCTGCCATGCTATGTTCTTGGGAGGATGGCAGGGTGCTCTGCAAAGATTTAGGTTAGACTGTGGTCACGCTTTGCCTATGTGGCTTAGATGAATCTGTGCAAAACCATAATGGTGGCATGCTAGAGCTGTATTCCTAGGTATTTAATTCTCTTTGTAGAGATTATAAATGGGAGTTCATTCATGATTTGACTCTCTGCTTGTCCACTGTTGGTGTAAAGGAATGCTTGTGATTTTGCATATTGATTTTGTATCCTGAGACTTTGCTGAAGTTGCTTGTAAGTTTGAGGAGTTTTGGGACTGAGATGATGGAGCAGAACATAGACCTCAGAAATAACACCACACATCTACAACCTAAAATGCACATGAGAAAGTACACCTAAGATAATTTTGAAGAAGAAGCAGATTTGGGGGAAGGCGATGGGATACTTCCAGTCTTTTCATAAAGGCAGTGTGACTGGGAGAGGGATAGACAAGTAGACTAATAGAACAAAATAACAGAGCCCAGAAACAACCCCGTTGTATATATGGAGTCTTAAAATACGGCGAAGGGGCCTTATGAATTAGTGAAGATAGGGAGGGCTAATCAATAATCTAATGGCTATCTGTATGGAAAAAATAAAATTATATTCCTACCTTTCACCTAATACCTGGAATAAAATATATTCCAGATAGGCTAAAGATGAAAAGCAAAACTATGCAACTTTTGGAAGAAAGTATAAGAGATTATGTTTATGGCAATAAGTTAGGAAAGACTTTAAGTTATAAGAAGCAAAATCAGCGAAAGATTGACAATGTTGACTACCTTCAAATTGAAAGCCACCACCATAAATCAAGGGAAATGACCAGACCCAGATCAGGAGATTTCTTTCCAGTCAAACACGAATGAGAGTTCAGTATACCTAAAGGACTCATTTACATTATGAAGAAAAAGAAAAAGCCTGAAAATCAGGCAAACAATATGAGCAGACAATTTACAAATGAACAATAAATATATTAAAAGATGCTCCTGCTCAGCCTCACTGGAAAAAGTTATAAATCAAATCACACCAAGTTTTGGAGCAAATGTGAAGAAATAGGAACTCATATACAAATGTGTGGGTACAGGTTGATACAGGTCTTTTGGGGAGCAGTTTACAAAGACTATAAAGTCAAGGATGCACGTCGTGTGAGCTAGGGCTCTGACAGAATCAGATGGCACCCTCAAATTTGATAATTTGAAGGCAGTTTGATAATAGGACTATTTAGAAAGATATGGACAAGGTACAGGAAAAGCACAAGGGATGGGGCAGTACCCAGAAATTAGTATCAGTGGGACCTGACCATCCTTAGGCCTGAAGGGCAAAACTGCCGGAGCAGTTCCTGGAACCTGGAGACAGAGAGGGCTGTGACCCTCAGTAGTGGGGCCTCACCAGCCTGTGCTGATCCCATGGGGAGGGAACTGAGGAAATAAGTACCCTGATCATACTTTCCTCCACTTCCAGCTTAGCATTGGTCTTTTGCATTGGCTCAACACAAAGGGACAGAAGGCAAGGGAGCCGGCTGGTTAGCCCACACTATTCCACTCTAGGGGCCCAGAGCCAGATGGGAATGAGTGGAAAGTGGACTCTGGAAGGGTGAATGGAAGATAATTTATCATATTCCCACCTGTTGACCAGCTAGTCCTCAAAGGAACATGCCCTAGAGAAACTCATATATTTGTGCACGAGGAGATGTACACAAAGATGTTGAATGTAGCACTGTGGATAATAGAGAAAAGGTGGAAACAACCAAATTGTCTCCCATCATGTTGTTACATAACTGTTAATGTAAGCTGTGGTTTATTCATAAAATGCAATGTCATGTGAAATGAAAGTGAATGAACTAGATATACATGTGTCAAAAACTATAAATCTCAAAAACATAATACTGAGTGGAAAAATGTGGCCAAAAGACACATGTGATATGATAGTATTTATAGAAAAACTGTACAAGCCTATAGCAAATTGTATAGGTTTGTAGTGATGTGCAAAAACATGAATAGGAAGGAAACACTCCAATTTTAAGAAATGATAACCTCTGGAGAAACAGGGAAGAAAAAGAGATGGGGATACTTTAGCTGTATATTTTTCATTTTTTTAAAAGTTGAGTTGAAACAAATATGGCAAGTGTTAACATCTGTTTAATGTCAGTGATGGGTACATAAGCAAGTTATTTACTATTTAGTTGTATTTTCTGTATGTTTGAAATATCTCATAATTAAACTTTTTTTTTTTTTTTTTTTTTTTGAGACGGAGTCTT
>NW_012110031.1:498651-522096 GCF_000951045.1 Mandrillus leucophaeus | reverse complement strand
AGCTGAAGAGCGGGCCCTCGTCTGTTTTCATTTTTGTTTTGCTGTGGGCATTAGAGGTCTTTCCAGGCTTCACTTAAGCTTGTTTGTGTGCACACTTTGGAAGACCTGAAAGTGCTGCAACCCTAGAGTTATTGTTAACTGGAGCCAAGCACAGTGAACAAAACAACAAAAGATTAGCAGACATTTTTGAAACACGCAGGAATCATTAGTAGACGCGGTTGCAACTTGGAGATCTGGTGTGTGATGGGATTATCTAGTTGGTTTCATTTTATGGGCTTAACTAGAGGCACCTTAGTGTAGTGGTTAGGGACTTGGACTCTGGGGCTGAGAACAGCACTCATCTCAAAGGGAACCCAAGCCTGTATCAGTCATCTAGTGCAGCATAGCAAGTCACACCAGAGCGGTGGCTTCCAAACAGTTACTTTTCTCTCAAACCTAGGAGTAGATGGTTCAGTTAGGCCCTCTCTTGGTTTTAATGGGGGCTGGGGTCATCTTGCAGCCTTCCTGTCAGTCTGGGCCAGGCCTGGGAACACTCAAGCAGCTGGGGGCCGGAACAAGAGACAGCCCTCTCTCTCTATGTGGACTTTCTGCAGCCTGCTTCAGACTAGTCAACGTGTTTACCCTGAAGTCAGGGGGTGTCGTTCTTGCCACGTTCAATTCAGTTCCCTGCAGCAGTCACAGAGACTGGGAAGATGAACATAGATGTAACATATATGTTAATATACGTAAAGTTCTTCAAGCCAGTGCTTGGCACAAAGCAAGTGCCACGTGTAAGTGTTTGTTAATAAAATAAAAGAAAAAAGAGAGGCAGGTACAGTGGCTCATGCCTGTCATCCCAGTGCTTTGGGAGGCCAAGGTGGGAGGATTGCTTGAAACCTGGAGTTTGAGACCAGCCTGGGCAACATAGCAAAACTGTCTCTACAAATAATATAAAAACTAGGCTGGTGTCGTGGCACACACTTGTAGTCTCAGCTACTTGGGAGGCTGAAGCGGAAGGACTGCTTGAGCCCAGGAATTTGAGGCTCCAGTGCACCGTGATAACACCACAGCACTGCAGTCTGGACAAGAGAGAGAGACAGTGAGAGTGAGAGCGAGAGCGAGAGCGAGAGAGAGAGAGAGAGAGAGATTACTGAATTTTCTTTTCTTTCCTTTTCCATTTCCTTTCCCTTTCCCCTTCTCCCTTCCCCTTTGTTCTTTCTTTTTCTTTTTCTTTTCTTTCTTTCTTGTATCTGTCTTACTATGTTGCCTAGCCTTGTCTCAAGCTCCTGGGCTCAAGGGATCCTCCTGCCTCAGTCTCCCAAGTAATTAGCATTACAGGTATGTGCCACTGTGCTAGACTTAATTCTCAAATTTTCCAGCTTGAGACTTAAATACTTACTAATAGACACAGCCTTAATAGCTAGTCCATGGAGGGGAACCTGCCTCCTCCCAGACTCCACCTGCTGCCACTGCTCATGCCTTTCTTTTCACAGCTCTTTCCCTCACTCCACACAGATCTGCCAACAGCCTGTCTATCCATAGCTATGTACCATCAACCATTTGGACTTCCTTTGAACTCACTCCCTCAGTTACTCAGCAATCATGGACAGAGCCCCTCCTATGAGCAGGCCATCGTTAAAGTTGCCAGAGATAGAGAGTGAAGACGTCATCTGCACCTTCTGTGAGCACCTGTGATTCTGTGGCAGGCCAATTTGTTAGCTTACAGACAGATAAAAATCTCAGGCCATTCATGGTTGACACCATGCATTGGGATATTTAGGATTCTATAAAGACTGACAAGATGAGTGTATGTGTGTGTATAGGGGAAGAGGGTGAGATTTAGAGGAAGAACAATGGATATGGCGTGAGGATGTATGTGTACATTTGGTGGGGGGCTATCAGCGGAGGCACCATAGGAGAAGTGGCACTTGAGCTGGGGCTCAAAGGTGGTAGGCGCTTTCCAGGCAGACCCTGTAGGGAAGGGCATTTCCAGCAGAGGAGTAGAACATGTGAGGGCTCAGAGGAAGGTTTGGTGATTATAGGTGGTTTGATAAGAGCAGAAAGAGTAGAGAGCAGCTCCAGGAATCCTTCCCAGAATTCCTGTTACCCCTTACCCATACTCAGGTGGCCTCTGGCAACATCTTGTGGTGCCACAGAAAGGACTGAAGCTTTGAAGTCAGGTGGAGTTGAACTTGAATTTCAGCCCTGGTGCTTAGCTCCTCGGTGACATAATGTAAGCCATTTAATCTCTCTGTGCTATAATTTTCACATCTGTAAAATGGGGATAATGATCTTTCTCACAGAAGTAGGTAGGGATAAAATGAAATGATGTGTGAAAGAACCTTTTGGCATTGTGCCTAGCATGTTGTGATTACTTGAAAATGGTAATTATTACTCCCTTTATAGAGCTGATGAGTGTGTATGTGTGTGTGTGTGTGTGTATATATGCATGTGCACATAAATATATGCACATAAACACAGGAAGCTATACGTGGAAGTTTCCTTTCCTCCTTATTGTCTAACACTGTCTCCTTGACACTGAAATAGTTTAAGTCACTGCAAATAATGGGAAGCAAATTAATGTAGAGTTGAAAATAAAACTTGAGTCCGAACTATACCTCTGCCACTTACCACCTAGGTAATTCTAGTGAGTCACATCCCTTCTCTGAACCTTCATTTTATTATCTGTAAGATGGGAGATATTAAGACATAATTCATAGGGTTGGCATGAAGGTTAAATGTGGTTAATAAATCCAAAGTGACTGGCATGTTCTCAAGTACTCAAAAACTGTTTTTTGGTGATGCAAAATTGCTTTGTGTGGCATAAAACACTGTGTAAATGTAAGAGATTATTATTTTATCAAGGCAAGATTCATGTTTTCAAAGGTTAATGGCTATCTCAAGTCGAGGTTTTACTTTTCTGCTGACTCTGTTGTTGAAGATGGTGTGGTGGAAGAACAATGCCTTGATTCCCTGTACTATCAAGGGACTAACGTTGTTCTCTGCACTCTGCACAGAGCCCCAAAGCAACCCACCCAACATCACAGCAAAATGCTGCAGGGTCATTTTGATGTTCCAGGAGGAAAGAACATGTTGGTTACTGTGTGAAATGTGTTGGAACATGAAACATGGACAGTATACTAAATAAGTTACATTAGCTGTGAAACATATATAATGATTCTAAGACAATTTAAAATTTGACGTGAAAATTGTCTATAAAACCCATGTTAAGAAAATTATGAGCGCCATCTTGTGGCAAGATTGCCCTTAAACCATCATACCTGAGAACACTCCTTTCCTTAGATAGAACCTCTAACAAAAGCAAAGAACATTCATCTACCCATCTATCCATCCATCCATCCACCCACCTACTCTCCCTCCCACCCACCCATCCATCCATCGATCCATTCATCCATCCATCCACCCATCCAACCATCCACCCATCCTCCCATCTACCTATGCATTAATCCATCTAAAAATCTATTCAATCATTTGTCCACTTACTCAATATTTATTGAATGTTTTCTATGCTTTGGTTGGAGAGATGCCAGGACCCCGCTAACAAGAAGACCGCAAGAGGTGATGGCAAATACGGAAAAACCAACAGTCCTGGAGAACCTTGTTGGAGCACACTTAATCTGGTTGTTGTTGTTACTGAGGTGGAGGAGACAGGCAGATCAGTCTTCCTGATGGAAGTGCTACCAAAGCTGAGATCTGAAGGATAACAAGAGTGTGTTATACTAAAGAGGATGTCTTCTGTGTTCATTCTCCTCTTGGGGTGGATATAGCTGAGAGAATAAGAGAGCTTTAGAGTCCCAATTGAAGTTACTTTTTATGTGCTGTTAGTGCATTGGTGGCCCCTCCAGCCCCCACCTTGGTAGTTATGACAAATAGAGAGTGTCCAGCAGATAGTGATCAGGGTGGTGGGAGGGCACTTGAAGAAATTGGGAAGAGCTGTGAAACAAAGTGCTTGGTAAGTGGACACATTCTATTACATGAGATTCATGCTGCCTATTAATATTAGAAGGTATTAAGAGCTGCCATTATGTTGGGTTTTTCATTTAATAGAATTTGTTATACTCACGTCAGCAGAGCTGTGTTAGTGTGGGCTGTTGGCCAAGATGTGGAAATGGCCTCATTATGCATACCCAGACACATAATGGTATTCTGCATTGGGAATCTACTTCTATTATCTGATATAGGTTGTTAACTAATGTATTACAGAAAAAGATGCCCAGCAGCAAACTGGTTACACTGGAGAATGGTTGGCCCAAATCTGAAGGATAAATGACCTTTGAACATCATTTCATTCTCTGCTCCCTTTGTAGTTGCCTGGAATTAATGCTGAGCTGAACTGATGTTTGCCTTAGCAAGGCATATACAGTGGCTTCAGCAGGCCTGAGCAGGGCCTGGGATTTTCAGAGCAAGTGCTGTTGAGTTCAGCACACCATCTGTTGACTTTGAACTGTGTGTCGCTTATCCTTTGCAGCACCCTTGCACTATTGTTTCCCTTATGATAGAAAAGTATTTGTCTGTATCCATGTCTTCAGTAACAATGAAAACACATGGAAGATAGCCCCAAAGGGGTTGTGTGTTTCAAGAAAAATGACAGAAAGCATATTTCTTTGTGGGATTAAAAAGTATGTGTATGTATTTAACATAAACCAAGTGTGTCTGCATGTAAAAGCTTCTCTACCTCCTTCGTTCATATAGCCCTCTTGGATTTTTGTGGGTATTTGCTTCAGGATAGGCAGGAAATGTTCTAGGCAGTGGCCCAGAGCGAGCATTACTGACCTTGATAGTCACTCTGTCCCAGGTGACATCCCCTCCTCAGATCCTAGTGCTGTCCATGTGCAGACTGGCCACATTTAAAGGGCCATGGATGGGGCTTAAGGGCAAATCTCTAATATGTCAACTATTTCTTCTAATGGGATCTTGCTTCTCTTCTTTTGTATAGCCCAAGTCAGACGTAATGTGATGTTTTATTGGGATGGCCTCGGTGTTTTATTGTCTACACTTAATTATATCTAAAATAATTTGTTTACTCTGTGGCCGGCAATCGATCTGTGAATTCAGCAGTCTGGGTCCTGCCTCTCAGCCTTTGCCACTTCACACCTGGGGCCAGTGGATTTTCAGCTGCAGGCTGAGTCCTCCAGGCCTGTTTTTAATGGTAATGGTGGGAGGAGATCAAGATACCCCAGGGATGAGCATTGGACTGTCCTGCTGCCTGGGTACAACTAAGTCTTCCCCAGATCTGATGCTGGGTTTCTGCTTCTTCCTTCTGACAAAATGCTAGCCCTTGAGGACTTGCCTTCAGAACCTTCTAGGACTTTATGTTCTATTCCTATTTAACACTACTAATCATTTCAGCATTCTTCAGGAGCATGGATTACGAACAAGGAGGCCATAGCAAAGTAAAGAAGTTAGTCTAACCATTAGAATACATTAAACACACCCATTCACCAACAGGGGGCAAGTGCCACTGTGTTAGAGAAATTAATGATGTAATATTCAGAGAATAATAAATAGTGTTTCCGGCTTGAATGATGTATAGTCTCTTTTTAAAAGAAAACAATGCTGACAAATAATTTTATTATCATAATTAACTTAAATATACACAGATGCTAAACTAAGTATAATCTTAAAAACATAACACACGTATAAATTTAAGTATAAGCAAAACTATGTAAACATTAACATTTAACATAAAAGCTTAGGCAAGCTTTCATGAATTTATAAAATACAAACAAATCCACAAAATCAATAGAATTCAGATTAATATGACCAGTGATGTTGGTTTGCTAAAACAAAATCATTTCTTGCCATGTGGATATGGTCCTGGGGCTATGGCACAGGTTCGTGTGAGTTGGCCATGGCTCTGCTGAATGTGCTGCATGCCACATGATGACTCAGTGTGTCTGCTATCTTCCTCTATCCTAAATATCATGACACCTTTGTTTCTACAGGATACTGTGAGGTCATTTGTTCTTCACTTGTCAATGATCGTGTTGAAGTCCATCACACTCAGTTTTCACTAGTCTGGGAGAATTAAATCAATTCTATTTGACCCTTATGCTGTCATAAACACAAATCTACATGTGGACATAGAAATTCTGTGGGTTGAGTTGGTCATTCCGTTGACCCGCAAGATAAATATTGATTATTTTTATATTTTCATCAATATGAAAACAAATTAAAAAAACGATATCAGAATCTCATGAACCCAGAGAAAATGTCCACAGGCCCTAGTTTGAGAAATACTGGCATGAAACACCCAATGGCATGACTAGCTCCCTGATATGGGGTGGAAATTGAGGGAAAGATCAGGGGCTTAAGCTGCCAGAGTGTGACAAAATCAGTTTCTACCTGCTCTAATCTATATCTCATCAAAGTTGGTCTGTTCTCAGATTTACTGCCAAACTGAGGCAACTTAATTACTCATTTGAGTTCTGATCTTCAATTATTCTGTATCTGGTGTGGTGCTGCTGTGCTTCTCTGATAGTGACCACTTGCCATCCTGCCCAGTGGTAGGCTTAGGAATTAGGAGTCTAATCTGGCTGCTCATTATCCAGAAGTACAGACTAGAAACTCTAGTCTGAAAAATGTTTGTGCTATTCCAATATTCAAGTGTGTTACTGTATCATCAAGAGAATTTTAGATAATAGCTATTAAGAGGTCCCAAGAGAATGGCATATATTTCTAATTGTAAAGGATCTTTTGGAGTAGAGAAGGAACTCTGACCACGGAAATGTTCAGACAACTACAAGGAATCCATGAGCTTGGATGCCTTTTACAGGATGGGCAGATAGAAAGAATATGGACTGTAACTGGCATTGATAATGCCCCAACCCAATAAGAAATTTTGAGTTGTTGAAACATGTTATTTCTAGCCTCCAAACACGGATCCACTCGGGAGAAAATGAAGCAGCATAGTACCAGCTCCACAGGACCTGTTCCCAAAGTCCTATTGGCAGGCTTGGTCCACTTGCAGCTCACCCTCCATGGTCTTTGGCCACCTTTTCTGTGGTCATCATAGCTTGATGGGACTTTCTCTTGCATCCTGGAACCAGTTGTCCACAGCCTTGCCTGCTTCGAGAGTTCAATGACCAAACCTCAAGGAATACCTGAGATTGTTCCCCAACTGCTGCCACTGACCTCATATGGACTGATGATGCGCTCAACAATTTGACTTTACACTGTTATTTTTCCTGAAACTCAGTACTCCCAATTGAGTTCTACTAGCTGTATTTCTGTAAAGTAATCACAAACTTTTTTTAGAATACAGCGAAATGTGAATGAATGATTTATTGTGTACATGCATATGGCAGAATATGTGTAGTGGTTATAGAATATGTGTAGTGTCTGAAATTAGACAGGCCTGAGTTTTAACTTTATCTTGCCACATAGGAGCTGTATGAACTTAGACAAATTACTTAATCTAAGATGTAGTTTTCTTATCTATAAACAGGGATCATAATAACATATATTTCATAGTGTCATGGAGAGGACTAAGTGGGATAGCACAGTGTCTGGCATATAATTGGCACTCAATAAGTGGTAATTTATTATTACTAATTGAGCATTTATATATGCAGGCCTCTGGGTTAGGCACAAGGGATGCAAAGATCTCCATCCTCAAGTAGCTCACAATAGATCTGAGTTCTTCCCAGGCGCCACTCAGAAGGGGACCAACAGTCAGACAGATTTGGTGTCAAATCAACTGAATTTTGCGACCAGAGTAAACAATTTCTCCTCATCACCTGACCCTGATTAGGATGGGATTAATTCTATAGCCTGTGTTCTAGAATTAGACTGCATACTGAGGCTGAGAACATCCAGGTGGGGAGATGGGAGGTCAGCAAGTTCAGTTTCCACAATTTCATGGTTCAGACTTGGCCTAATTTGGAAAGTCTCAGAATGGCAGCAGTGAGGCTCCTCAGCCCTTGTTGAGAGATGCTAATGAAGAACTTGTGTCTCACCAATGGCTACTGCATGAGGAAGCTAGAAGGAACCTCAGGCCATCTTTTCTTACTGACGGTCAAAAACATATGCCTCCAGCAGGATTCATAAAGATATCATTTTAGTCTTTGCCTCCTTATTTCTGAGTCAGTGCACAAATAGTTTGTTTTCTGGAGCTTCGGGGAAGCCCAGATTGACACATTAGCCAGGGAGTGATGTGCCTCCTTTCTGGGCTGGCTGTCCATAATGCGTTCAAATCCAGAAAAAAAGTAGGAATTTGTTCAAAATTTATCAATTGGGCCATTTTCTCAATGACAAACAGATGGCTCCTTTGAGTTATTCAGAGGGAGAAGATTTTTTTTTCCTTTTGTTCATCTCAGTTTTTATGATTTAAAAGAATTAGTGTTTAATCCGAATTCTAAAATTGTTAATTAGTTTGTATTTGCTTCACTAAATCTGTTAAATAGATTTTTATCACTTTAGCTGTATCTCTCTGGCAGCATCTGGTGTCAACTTTGCAGAAATAATGTTGGTTTTACAGCCAAAAATCAGAGGTTAAACCTCCAGGACTACAGATGTGACAGCATTAAAGGGAAATTCATCACCCCCAAAGCTTTCATTCCCATATAGTTTAGAATCAGCCCAAACATGAACCAATGTTCTTGTTTCCCTTTCATTCTCCAGGAGCACTGTGGCTCAGTTCCTTTTTGATTTATGAGTGTGGTTGTTGCTGATGAGATCTCCCAGGGAGACCTCAATCTGCCCCAGCCAGAGGCTTGGAAAACAGTGGAGGATCTTTTTGCTCAACCTCCTTTCTGTTGCTTTCAGGGGATTCCATCCAGGGCTAGGGCTGTCCATCAATTCATTTGACAATGGACTTGTATGAGCTAAGGGCTGTGTGGGTACAAGCTCTGTAGTGTCACCTGCCAGCAGGGGGCACAGTAGGGCAGAGCAGCAAAATGAAGGCAGCGTACGTTACAAACGAGCTACTTTGAACTCAAATTAGTGCACCTGGGGGAATAACTAAATGAAAGACAGCAAATCATCATAAAGGCTGGGGAATTTGAGTAACGGGGAAAAGCTGTTGGGCAGCAATCAATTTAGGTCTCTGTGGTAGGCTGAATAGTGGCCCCTAAAAATATCTGCTTCTGAATCCCCAGAACCTGTGAATGTTGCTTTACATGGCAAAGGGTATTTTGCAGATGTGATTAAGCAGCTTGCAATGGGGAGATTATTCTGGGTTCCTTGAGTGGACCCTAAAGGTAATCACGAGTGTCCTGATAGGAGAGAGGCAGAGGGAGATTCGACAGAAGAGGAGAAGGTGATGTGATGGTGGAAGCAGAGATTGAAGTGATGAACTTTGAAGATGGAGGAGAAGGCCACAAGCCAAGGAAGACAGACAGGCACCAGCAGCTGAAAGAAACAAGGAAATGTATTCTCCTTTCAAAGCCTCTGGAAGGAATTAGCGCTGTCAACACCCCAACGTTAGTCCAGTGAAATTGGTCTTCGGCTATGTACTACCAGAACTGTGAGAGAATAAATTTGTGTTGCTTTAAGTCACCATAATAATGGTAGTTTGTTGCAGCAGGAACAAATACAGTATCTTTTCCTTGCTTGATGCCAAAGAGTTCCACTCCAGCTGCCAGAGGTATTTTACAGAGCGAAGAGGAGATAGCAGGGAACAGCATAGTGCATTGTCTTCTTCAAGAAGAGCTCCTTCTTCTGAAGTCCATCTGTAATACAGGTGTGGGCAGCTGCAGCCTGAAGCAGAAATGGGACTAGCAACTGGGAAGCCCTGTGGGATTGGGGAAGAACATTTCTGAGCATCATGAACCCTTGGCAATAGCAGACAGTGTGAAAATTCTCTGCAATTAACATATTTGCATAAATATTAGGAAGAGGCCTGATTAGCACAGTGAGCATGACTCAGAGGAAACTGGAGGGCAGAGGTGATCAGGGAAGAGGCTCTGAATAGGGTGAGGACAGAGACGCCACCTTAGGCACATCCAGTGCTCTGATGGAGAGGGACTGGCTGTGAACAGCCAAGTTGCTATCGCCTTGCCCTTCAGATGTATCTATGGACAGTGGGAGGGGAATCCGTGGGCAGACCTCTGGAACTACCGTCCCCATTTCACTCAAACGACTCCAAGTTTATTTGTTGGACACATTGGGCTTCCAGGTGTAATTTCACTTAAGAAAAAATTCTACTGGTGGGAAAAGATCTTGGGGGGTAAATTTTAACTTTGAGACAATTTTACATGTACAGAAAGTTGCGATAGTACAAAGAACTCCCATATACTCTTCCCTCAGATTCACCAAGTTAGCCTTTTGGCCTATTTGCGTTATCATTTGTTCTAAGTATTAACGTTTTTTTCCTGAACCATTTGAGAGTAAGTAGGCATTATATTCCTTTACCTCCAAATATATCGGTGTGTATTTTATTAGAACAGGACATTTTGTTATATAACCACAGTACAATGATGAAAATTCAGAAATTTCACACTGATAAAATGCTGTCATCTAATCTTCAGCTCAAATTGAAATTTTGCCAATTGCCTTTATAGCGATTTTTTCCCCCAGTCCAAGATTTGATCCAGACTCCTGCATTGCATTTAGTTGTCATATCTCTCCAGTCTGCTTTAATTTGGAACATTTCCTCAGCTTTTGACCTTGACATTTTTGAACAGTACAGGTCAGTAATTTTGTAAATTGTCCCTCAGTTTGAGTTTGTCTAATGTTTCCTTATGATGAGATTCAGATCTTGCATTTGAGCTTGAAGCTCACAGATGTATGTTGTGTCCTTCTCAGAACATGGTATTCGAAGGCACGTGTGGTTGCTTTGTCTCATGGGTGATGGTGGCATTGATCCCTTGGTTACATTGGTGTCCTCCAGGTTTCCTCACTATAAGTTATTATTTTCCCCTGTGTAATTAATAAGTAATTTGTGAAAGATACTTTAAAACTAGGCAAATATCCTGTTCCTTATTGAATCATCACCCACTAGTTTTAGCACTCACTGATAATTCTTACTTGTGTCAAAAGAAAATTATAACAAATTTAGTTTAAAGATTGAATTGACTTCCATTTGCCATTCCAGAATCAGGCAACATCTCTTTAAGAATGACTGTTCTAATGAGCTGAACAGAAGAGATTGACTGTATAGGCTGAAAAGGGCTGAAGAAAGCAGAAACAGAGAATAAAAAGTGGATTGGTTGTTTCAAAGTTGCTCTCATTATGGGGTTAAAACAGAGGGGACTTCCTTATGCTGACTCAGGTAGACTAGAATCTCCTGACTTTTGGAAAACTTGCCTATTTCAAAGTTCAGTTTGATGACATGGCACTCAGCACAAAATTTCCATTCTGGTTTGGTCTGGTCTGCTTGGGCCTGGTGCAGGAGGCTCGTCCAAAACAGGGGCCTCCCATAAACTTTGTTTAACTCTTGAATCTATTATAACTGTGATGATTTGCAAAATGGCAATTTATCTAACTCCATCATTTTTTCTACATTAATTTGTTGGCATAATTCTGTAAGAAAGATCTTTCTCTTATCTCCTACTTATTTATTCACTTATTTAATTATATCTTATTTTATTCAATGAGGTTTTTTTTTTTTTTTTTTTTTAGATGGAGTTTCACTCTTGTCATCCAGGCTGGAGTGCAATGGCATGATCTTGGCTCACTGCAACCTCCACCTCCCAGGTTCAAGTGATTCTCCTGCTTTAGCCTCCCGAGTAGCTGGGATTACAGGCATGCACCACCATGCCAGGCTAATTTTTGTATTTTTGGTAGAGATGGGGTTTCACCATGTTGGCCAGGCTGGTCTCAAACTCCTGACCTCAGGTGATCTGCCCGCCTTGGCCTCCCAAAGTTCTGGGATTACAGGCATGAGCCACCGCACCTGGCCTTCAATGAGTTTTAAGTCGTTATTATTGCCATGTATTTTGATGTCACATTGACCCAGATTTGACCAAGAGAAGTCCCCTCAAATTGGCTTCTATGTTTTTTGATGTGCTGCTGCTGCTGCTTTTCTTTTTGTTTTTTCTTTTAGCACTTCTTTACTTTTAAGATATCCCAGGTCCTTCTTGGCTCAAACTTGCAATCAGCCATTTCTTCAAGAAACCCTCATATTATTGTAAGAAACAATGTTTAGAAGACTTGGGCTGGCATGGTGGCTCATGCCTGTAATCCCAACACTTTGGGAGGCCATGGTGGCCAGATTGCTCGAGCTTAGGAGTTCAAGACCAGCCTAGACAACGTGACAAAACCCCATCTCTACAAAAAATACAAAAATTAGCTGGGTGTGGTGTGCCTGTAGTCCCAGCTACTGGGAGGCTAATTATACCTGTAATCCCAGCACTTTGGAAGGCCGAGGCGGGCAAATCACGAGGTCAAGAGATTGAGACCATCTGGCTAACACAGTGAAACCCTGCCTCTACTAAAAATACAAAAAATTAGCCAGGTGTGGTGTCAGGCGCCTATAGTCCCAGCTACTCAGGAAGCTGAGGCAGGAGAATGGCATGAACCCGGGAGGCAGAGCTGGCAGTGAGTCGAGATTGCGCCACTGCACTCTAGCCTGGATATCAGAGCAAGACTCCAAAAACAAAAAACAAACAACAACAAAAACCTGGTAGTAGATATGGTTATTCCTAGTGGCATATCATAACTTCTAGGAGTTTTCAGTTTACAGTTCTAGAACACACACACACACACACACACACACATCTATCCACCCATTACTTCTAATTTCAATCCTATATCACGGGGTTCATCCTAAGCTTCTCCCATTCTGTATTTGTAACAGCCGCCCCTCACAGTGAAAAACCTGGCTTCCATCCTGTGATGGTGTCAACTTGACTAGATTGAATGATACAAAGTATTGTTCCTAGGTGTGTCTGTGAGGGTGTTGCCAAAGGAGATTAACATTTGAGTCAGTGGGCTGGGAAAAGCAGACCTACCTTCAATCTGGGTGGGCACCATCTAATCAGCTCCCAATGCAGCCAGAATAAAAAGCAGGCAGAAGAGCATGGAAAGACTAGACTGGCTGAGTCTTTTGGCCTCCATTTTTCTCCTGGGCTGGATGCTTCCTGCCCTTGAACATCGGACTCCAAGTTCTTCAGCTCTGGGACTCTTGGACCTTCAACCGCAGACTGAAGGCTATACTGTTGGCTTCCCTACTTTTGAGGTTTTGGGACTAGGACTGGCTTCCTTGCTCTTCAGTTTGCAGATGGCCTATTGTGGGACCTCTCCTTGTGATCGTGTGAGTCAATACTCCTTAATACACTCCCCTTTATGTATATATCTATCCTGTTAATTCTGTCCCTCTAGAGAACCCTGACTAATACATACCATTTCAATCTATTTATTTATTTGCTTAATCCTATTTTTCACAGAAAGTAATTTCAGGATTGCTACCTCATACTACTGCAAAATGTGAACCTATAAGTGGAATTATTTATTCACAGTTCTTTTTGTCTTTAGATTGAGGGTATAGTCAAAGGACTGGGCTCAAAAGTTACTTGATTTTTCCCTTTACTTGTCTATTAGTTCTCTTGTTTTTTTCCTTTCACTATGGTTGTGCTATATTATGATTAGGCTTTTTTTTTTCCTTTTTATATTCTATTTTAGAGTTTTTAAATGGACATTTTAATTGATTTGATTTAATCTTTTAAAAAGTATTTAAAACATTAATATGATTTCAAATTCCAAACTATTTTATAATTTATCCTCACTGAAATATCCCTCCTCTATCTAACCTGGTTCCCATCTACCCTGTAGGGGACCATTCTCATTAGTTTCTGGCTTATCTTTTCTCAATTTCCTTTCACAACTAAGTAAGAAAATACATGTAATTTTCTTATTTCCTCTTCCTACACAAAAGGTAAACTATTACGTATACTCTTTTGCACTTTGCTTCTTCACTTACAAAATATGTCCTAGAAATCACTCCATATTGCTTCATCTTCATTCTCTTTTACCACTGCACAGCACTGCATTATATGGATATAATTTAATTTATTCGATAAATCTATCTATGAGCATTTAGGTTATTACCAATATTTTGCAATGACAGATAATACTGCAGTGAATAAACTTGTACATATATAATTTTGAATTTTTGCAGGCATATTTTTAGAGTAAATTCCTAGAAGTGGGATTTCTGGAACAAAAGGTAAATGCATATATAGTGTTAAATACTGCCAAGTTCCTTTCCATAAGGCTGTATCATTTTGCATTCCTACCAGCAAAGTGTAAGAGTGTCTGTTTCTCCTTAGCCTTGCCAACATAGAGTGCTGCCAAGTTCTAAAATTTTTGCTCATTATTCATAGGTGATAAATGTCATTTCAATGTAGTTTTAATTTGCATTACTCTTACAATGAGTTGAACAACTTCTCATAAGTGTTTAGGAGCATTTTATATCTTTTTAAGGTAAATTGTTTGTTTGTGACTTTTGTTCATTCTTTTTTATTTCTTTTCCTTTTTCTTTTTTAGAGATGGAGTCTCTCTATGTTGTCCAGGCTGGTCCCAAGCTCCTAAGCTCAGGCAATCCCTCCCATCTCAGGTACTCCTCATAAGTAGCTGGGACTACACGCATGTTCTACTATACTTGGCTTTATTCATTTTTCTCTCAGGTGTTTTTGCCTCTGTTTTTGGCCCTCACTTTCTAAGAATTCCTTGGGTATTATAGACATTCGAACTTCAATTGTGATATATGTTGCAGATATTTTTCTGAAACTGTTGTTTAATACCACTGCTTTAACTGGTTAGTAAGTAGCTATAAATATGCATGCTTGTGTTGACTGTTAGTGAACTCTGTTGCTTACTCCTGTGCATGTGTGGGAAATGATTATAAACCTCAAATGTCTTTAATTTAGCCTAGATTAAAATTAAATTTAAGTAGACTTTCCAACAAATGGTATTGGAGCAATTGGACACAAAGGCAATAAAAAAATACCCAACTCAATCTAAGCCTCATGTCTTATGCAAAAATTAACTCAAAGTGGATCACAGATTTAGATATAAAACATAAAACTATAAAACTTTTAGAAAAAACAAAGAAGAAAATCTTCAGGATCTAGAGCTAGGCAAAAGTGCTGAGACTTGACAACAAAAGCACAATTTGATAAATTAGATCTCATCAAAATTATTACCTTTTGCTCTCTGAAATCTCATGTGAAGAGGATGAAAATCTCTGTGGACTGGGAAAAATTATTTGCAAACCACGTATTTGGCAGAAGACTAATATCTAGAGTATATTAAGAACTCTCAAAATTCAACAGTAAAAAACTAAACAATCGAATTAGAAAATGGGCAGAACGTATGATATCAAAATAATGGCACAACCACTCTGGAAAACAGTTTAACAGTTTCTTTTTAAAAAATGCAACTGCCATACCACCTAGCAATTACAGGTTCAGGCATTTCTCCTGGAGAAATACATACATTTACAGAGAAACCAGTGCACAGATATTTATAGCAGCTTTATTTGTAATCGCTAAAAACTGGAATCAGTCCAGATGTCCTGCAACAGTTGAATGGTTAAACTATCTGTGGTACATACATACCATGGAATACTACTCAACCATAAAAGGAACAAACTACCTGTACTCATATATGCAGCAATTTGGATGAATCTATAGGAAATTTTGCTGCATGGAAAAAGCTAATACCAAGAGGTTGCATACTGCATGATTTCATTTATGTAACATTCTTGAAATAAGAGCATTTTAGAATTGGGAGATAGACTGGTGGTTGCCTGGAGTTAGGACCTAGGGAAAGGCGGGTGGCGTGGGAGGAAGACAGGTGTGATTATGAAAGGTCAGATGACGGACCCTGGTAGTGTTGAAATGTCTTCACTGTGTGGTGGAGGCATGAGCGTAACACAGGTGATAATAATGTGTGAAACAATCCCCACCCCACAAACACACACAAATCAGTACAGGTAAAATGGGAAATCAGGATAAAATGGGTGGATTGTATCAGTGTCAATATGCTGGTGTGATATTATACTATAGTCTTGCAAAACAAAACAAACATTTTGTTACCATGGGGAAGCTGGACATAGTGTACAAAGACCCTCTCTGTATTATTTCTTAGAACTGCATGTGACTTTATAATCATCTCCATAAAAATTTCAATAAAAAAATTAAAGTTAAAGCCAAAGCCTACATGTTTTTAACAAAAACCTTGAGGAAGACTTTAAGGAGCTATCCACCCCTGTTTTGAGAATGTAGAGCCCTGGATAAGCAATTAAGTTTTGTTGAGACCAGCACTTCTTAATTGGGGTCAGTACCACCCTGTGGGGTGTGTTTGAAAATGTCTGGGAGTGGTTATGTTTGTCACATTGACTGGGGGGTGTCTTTGGTACTCAGTGGACAAGACCAAGAATGCTAAATATCCCGCAACGCCTAGGACAACCTGACACACGGTGAGAATATTCTTAACCCCCAATGCCAGCAGCATTCCACTGAGAAACAAGATTAGATGGCTAAAATCTTAGCAACTATTTGGATAGTTTGTACCTTAAAATTTAAGTGAAATCTATGCTTATTCTATATCTTGTCATCATAAAATTGATGGACAGAGAGCCTTTCATTAATATTAAACATTTTTAATGTTTAATTTTTAAACACTAATTTTAAGCTCAAGACTCTAAAATTGTTATAGGAAACATTTATTAGAATAACTTTATTGTAATAAAGAGTATTTCATTTTTTTTTGGAGAAAACTGTCTTTTTTTATCTTGTTTAAAGTTGCGAGCTCTATTTTCTGCAGAAATTTGATCTTCACCTTACCTAACCTTAACCCTTGTGATGATTAACTTGTTAACTATGACATCACTGATTAACTATGCTAATTAACTCAATTAGTATAAACAGACAGTGTGAACTACTTTAAAAGAGCAGCATAGCTGGAGATATGTTTTATTTCAAAGTTTATTTTATGAGTAAAATATAGTGTATTTGATTACTTCAAAAACATAATAGAGGATCTCTTTTTCAGGCTATTTCTCAGTGAGGTTTTTATCTCTTCTCATTTAACTTTGTTCTTGTCTTTATGAAGTCCTGAGATAAAGGAGCCATTTCTGGAGGAACAATCCAGATGGCTTTTGCAGTCACCATCCTGGAGTATGAATTGAGGAGGAAGGCGTTCTTTTCAAAATGAGTCACAAGCAAAACTCCTCCTGGTTGGTCATCCATTCTCTGCCCTGACACGTTGTGTGCAGAAACCCATGTGACAGCATGAGCGTGTTGTGCGGATATGTGCTTCCCAGGACAGGATTATGTACAGGGGAGTTGTACAGACATGGAGTGTACAGATACATTGTAGAGACACATGTTAAAGAGACATAGAGTGTACAGAAATTGGATTGTAGAGATATGAACTTCACATACAGGAGTTACAAAAGCATGGTATGCAGATTGGATTATTGAGATGCAGGTTGTCTAGACACTGGCCCTGAAGGCATAGGTTGTGTAGACACAGCCCGGGACCAAGCTCTTTGGTCCTGGCCTTAAAGCAGGGTGTGCGGCATTAGCCCAGTGATGGTTGCCTGGCCATGTGCCAGAAGTGGGACCCTGACGTCTCTGCAGAGGGTGAAAGCAGGAAGGTAGGTCTGAGCTTGGGATATTCTGCCACTCTTTACTTTGAGCACTGACTTTGAAGCTTTCCCTCCAATGCCATTCCCACCCCCAAGGGACTCAGGAAATGAATTCTGTCTTGTCTTTGATAGAACAAAGAAAGAGAGAGTTCTAAAAGATGGGAAAGAGAGAGAGAGAGAGAGAGAGAGAGAGACAACACCAGATTCAGACACAGAAGGTTCTTAAGGATGGCCATGGTAAAGTCTGGGCTTCAGGAGGTCTTAGAGACCACCAGGGGTCAGTCTTGGGTCCTACAAGAGGAAGCCAGGAGGTATTTGCTCAGCACTGGTTCTCACCTGAGGACCATTCAGAAGAATTTATTCCACTTTGATATACTATGGTGTTAGCAGCTTTGAAATTCTTTACCGCCAAGGGGTCCTTAAAGCCAATGAAGCAGGAGTCTCAGGAATGACCCATCTGTCAGGCCTGCTTGTTTATAATCCTCAGGACAACAATAAAAGGCAAGTTTAATTGCCTGGTGATTCGGGACTTGGGGGCCCAGGTATGGTTACCCACCTCTCAGGCCCAGGGGTCTGCCTGAGCTTGGGAGGGAGGGACTCTGGGGCTGGGCCTGGTTGGGAAACCTCAGGCCTGGGCTAGGTCCAGGGCTGGGTTGGGCTGAGGCTGGGGCTGGAGGAAGCTTCAAGTGAACTTTGGTTCTGAGGTCATTGGTTTCCCTGTTGTAGTAATCGACTTCACAGATTCTGTTGGGAAGATGCTATGCTGCCAATATAGCTGTTGCTATAGGAATGCCCCATCGCTGATAGCTAAGGCTAGACTCAGTTTGGTAATTAGTGATAAAAACAAGAACAAGAACATCACCACAACTACTGCACATTTACTATGTGCCTGGCACCACTGTAAGCACTTTTGTGCCTATTTAATCCTCATAAGAATCCTAGGAGGCAAGTACTGGTATTATCCCCATGTACAGAAGAGGAAAGTAAGGTTTAAAGAACCTGAGTAACTTGCCTCAGGTCACACACCTGGTAAATGCCAGAGCTGGAGTGAACCCAGGCACTCTGGCTCCATAGCCACACTATCAGATAATACTGCAATGTGAAGAGCTTTTGGAGAGTCTGTATGTCAGCCCTCTTGTGGCAGATGAGGAAACTGAGGCCTAGACCCAGGTCACAAACATAGCTGATGAGTGGTAGAATTTGAACCAGACCCAGCTCTCTGGCTTCCAGCTTAGAGCTCTTGTCACCATACCACGTGGCCACCATTTACACCAAACCAAGTTGCAAGACATTTTAGCTAAAACTCAAGCTTTGGGTCAAGGAATTGGAAAGGGTCAGAATTATACTATGGTCTCCCGGCCTTATGGGATTGAATGCTTCCTAACTCAGCCCAGGCACTATCAGCTTGTCAGAGGGCAGGGGCCAAGAACATGGCACCTCCAACTGCAGACAAACTGCTGGGCAGGGTCCAGGCTGGGATCAGCTAATAGCCCCTACACTTCTACCCCCATTTCCAGGCCAGGGGGACACATCCTGGACACGTGAGAAAACCTGGCAGAAAGAAACAGAGGATTTTTCTTCCTTCAGGCAAACAGACTCCTCTCAGATCCCAAACTGTGACAGGGTTTTCATGGGAGGTGCAGGCTCTGATGGGAACAGAGAGCTTTGGTATAAGCAGCTCTGAGAGAAGGAATAAATCATCTCCTGAAATGTTCTTGGCAGCTGCTCACTTACTAACAAAAATACCCTGCTTGGCACAGCTCTGGTCACTCAAACACTACTCCAGGGACCTGGCAATTTTCAAGGTGTGGCTTTGCTCTTGAGGAAGGTGAAAGGAACTGTTGGGAGAAGAGTGCAGTGTGTGCCAGGCCCTCAGAGGAGTGATGCAAGAGAGCCCAGAGGAGCTCTGAGCAGGGCTAGGGATGGAAAAATAGCAGTGTAGAGCTCAATGGTGCCTGTGCCTCCCAGCTCCCCAGCAACCGGTGCTTGTGCCTAGCTCAGTGGGTGTTTGTTGAGTGGAATTGAAATCAATAATGGGAAAATCCTGAATGGAGGCTCCAAACAACAAATCGCTCAAGTGTAGGATGACGAAGGCGGCTTAGCAGAGGCCAGGGTGCAAAGCTCTGGGGAGCTTTAGCTGAGTGAACACTCATTATGAGCCAGCTATGTGTTGTGGCTGTCAGCAAAGCTAATGAATCCATCCTAAGTTGTGCTACCGTCAGCTTCGGTTCCAGATCAAAGGGGAAGATAATCCCTTCAGGCTTTGCTTTGGTCGGCCCATCAGTCCAGATCTGAAAATCCGTGTCCACTTCTGGGCCTCACATCTTTAAGGGAATTTGGGCAAATTGGAACATATTCAGAGAAGAAAGATGCAAAGATTTAAAGCCATGTCATGCTGACTGACGAAGGACTGGGACTACATGGGCTGCGAAACATTGGTCTGGAAGGAGGGAAGAGGAGGGGAGCTGGCAGTTGTTTTTGAAACTGTGAAGGGCTCTTGTGGGAAGGGAGAATTAGGTATTCTGATTTGTGCCAGAGGCAGCAAAGAGTTAAATAAGAAGCAGGAGATTTGGAACCAGACAGATGTGAGTTCTTGTGCTGGTTCCTTCTCATTTTACCAGGTGACAATGGTCAAGCCACATGACCTCCTCAAGCTTCAGTACTTAATCAGTGAGATGGAAACAGAAATGCTTATTGCTCAGCGCTGTCGGGATTACATACCCAGCACAACACCTTCCCGGTAGTGGCTACACAAGGAGCTTTTCGCTTTCCATCCAGAAGACAGAAGCTTCCCAAAGGAGTGCCATGGCAGGAGGAAGGGCAAACTTCCTCACAGTCATGGCTGGCTTCAAAAGCCAACTGCTTTTTATGTTGCTTTGTTTATGTTTATGTTTTTCTGCTAGAAGAATGCTTACTTTTCTTATTCTCTTGCCTTTTGGCCTGCATTATCATAGTTTCTAATGTAAATTATTGAGTGACTTTCATTTTTTAAAAATGAGAAACAGAACACACAAGTACAAGGCATCTAGCCCATTTTCAGCCAGGGGCTGCTTGTCTCTTTGGTTAGCTCTGAAGATGCTCTTTTAAGTCTGAAAATGGATCTCTCATTCTGGGGCTGGATGACTCACCTGAGCTTAATGTCCCTAGATGGGGTCCCCATCCCATCCCCAAAGCCTCTGTCCTAAGTTCTGCAAAGGGTTAGAGCCCAATATCTCTGTCCGAATCCCCATCAAGACAGCTAACCTGGGGTGAAAGATAACTCAGGGGAATTATTAGAACATGTCTAGCTTCTTCTGTAAATGTGTGAATAGAAGCCCATTGTCCCTATTATTCCTGACTTCTGTTGGGCCAGGCCTCATTCAGTCCATGCTGGTGGGCAGGGTGGAGCCTTTATCTGTTAGACTCCTTGGATGGAGGCTCTCTTGGAGCCTAAGACTGATATCCATCAGCAGAAGCAGGACAGTTCTCACTCTGACATTCTGCGACTCCCTGAAAGATGACTGGGTGTAGACAGAGTGGGTGCAGTCAGAAGAGTTTATGCACTGTCCGGGTGGCACTGATGGGCCCAGTGAACTGTGTAGTGAGTGACCTATGGAGTTTGGAGATTGAAGGGCCATTGGCGTGTCATTAACTCAAAGGAGCAAATGAGGCAGCGTGGTTGGAGAGAGGAGCTGGATTGGAGGATGTGGTGGGGAGCCCAGGACTCAGTGGGATAGTAGTGTTGAGTGTCGCTTCTGGAGAGATGGATGAAATCAGAAATGGGAGAATGAACAATGAGGCCTTAAACAGCAGAAGTGAAGAATGGGATGGGATGGGAGGAGCAGGACACACAGTTCAGGGCTGATGCCATGAGCAGTGAGAGGGCTGGAGGGTATGGCAGGGGTACAGGATAATGGATTGAAGGGCCAGGGAACGTGAATACTGGCCAAGGGTTTCCCCAATAGCCCTTTGTTGATTCGCAGCACAGATAAGTTCCAACCTCAGTTGTACATTATGGAGCATGGTCAAAGCCCAGTCCTGTCTTTGACATTCATGCCAAGCCTGATTGGATCCAAATAAGGTCCATACGCTGCAATTGTTTGATGTCTCTCAAGTCTCTCTCCAGTTTTTCTTTAAAGTTTATTTGTTGAAGAAACAGAGTCGTATGCCCTGTAGTTTCCTACAGCCTGACTTTTGCTGCTTGTCTTCCTGTAGTGTTATTAACACCTTCCTCTGTCTTCTGTATTTACACTAGCTTGGTAGGTAGATCCGTAGATTTGGTCAGATCCAGGTTTGAGTTTAGAACATCAAGAAGTACGTAACATCTAGATGCCTCATACTCTGTGACGTTAGAACTATTGAAAATCACTGGCTGGATCTGTCAATTCATTTTGGCTGGATTGCAAAATGATGATAGTCTACTTCTACCATTTCTTCTTTGTTTATTAAATTATTACATCTATGGAGAGAAGTTTCCCTTTATGAGCTGTTTAATTATCCTGAAGCACAGTCATATAGGAAAGGCAGGAAAAAATGCTGGATTCTTTTTTAAATTTATTTACCAATTTGGAAAGTGTAAACACTTGATACGGTTTGGTCCATGGGGGTGCTTATCCCTGTTGGTGCCTGTATTGTCCACCCCATCACTGGATGGCCATGAAGAATTTATTCAAGGGTCTCCAGACCCTTTACCCCAAGCCTAAGAATCTTTTGAAGCTTCTTTGCTTTCTGGTATGACAAATGTTCCAGGCTCATCTTGTACATTCCTTGCCCTAATCTGGAATGAGCCATTTCTCCAAGAAATCTCAGTTTATTTATTTATTTATTTATTTATTTATTTTTTAAGTGGGAAATGGTTTTAAAGAACTACGATTTGGGCACTAGGGTTTTGTTAATACTGTTTCTAATCATTTTAATCATTGTTTCTTGGCCCTATAAAGAGATGGCACTGGAAATATGTATTTATTTTTAAAGATAACATGTACTTTGAGGTTTATAAAAATTGATAGTTGTAACTCAAATGTGTAATTACAGGTTTTAAAAAATATCATCGAGAGAGTCGGGAGCAAGATGGCCGAATAGCAACAGCTCCAGCCTCCAGCTCCCAGCTTGAGTGACACAGAAGACGGGTGATTTCTGCATTTTCAACTGAGGTACCAGGTTCATCTCACTGGGGAGTGCTGGACAATCGGTGCTGGTCAGTTGGTGCAGCCCGATCAGTGAGAGCTGAAGCAGGGCGAGGCATCGCCTCACCTGGGAAGTGCAAAGGGGAAGGGAATCCCTTTTCCTAGCCAAGGGAAACTGAGACACACAATGCCTGGAAAATCTGGTAACTCCCACCCTACTACTGCGCTTTACCAAGGGTCTTAGCAAATGGCACACCAGGAGATTATATCCCACACCTGGCCGGAGGATCCCATGCCCGTGGAGCCTCCCTCATTGCTAGGACAGCAGTCTGAGATCTAACTGCAAGGTGGCAGCAAGGCTGGGGGAGGGGCTCCCACCATTGCTGAGGCTTAAGTAGGTAAACAAAGCCTCCAGGAAGCTCGAACGGGATAGAGCCCACCGTAGCTCAAGGAGGCCTGCCTGTCTCTGTAGACTCCACCTCTGGGTGGTTGAGAACTGAGCATGGAGGTTGAGAACTGAGAACTGACAGACTGCCTGCTCCAGTGGGTCCCTGACCCCTGAGTAGCCTAACTGGGAGACATCCCCCTCTAGGTGCAGACCGACACCTCACACCTCACACGGCTGGGTACACCCCTGAGACGAAGCTTCCAGAGCAAGAATCAGACAGCAGCACTAGCTGTTCAACAATATTCTATCCTCTGCAGCTTCTGCTGCTGATACCCAGGCAAACAGGGTCTGGAGTGGACCTCAAGCAATCTCCAACAGACCTAGAGCTGAGGGTCCTGACTGTTAGAAGGAAAACT
>NW_012110031.1:467244-492206 GCF_000951045.1 Mandrillus leucophaeus | reverse complement strand
GGATTATAAGTCATGCTGCTATAAAGACACATGCACACGTATGTTTATTGCGGCACTATTCACAATAGCAAAGACCTGGAATCAACCCAAATGTCCTTCAGTGACAGACTGGATTAAGAAAATGTGGCACATATACACCATGGAATACTATGCAGCCATAAAAAAGGATGAGAAGGTGTCCTTTGTACGGACATGGATGCAGCTGGAAACCATCATTCTCAGCAAACTATCTCAAGAACAGAAAACCAAATACCGCATGTTCTCACTCATAGTTGGGAATTGAACAATGAGATCACCTGGACACAGGAAGGGGAACATCACCCACTGGTTCCTATTGTGTGTGTGGTGGGGGGAGGGACAGCATTAGGAGATATACCTAATGTAAATGACCAGTTAATGGGTGCAGCACACCAACATGGCACATGTACACATATATAACAAAGCTGCACTTTGTGCACATGTACCCTAGAACTTAAAGTATAATAATAAAATAAAAAGTATAATGTTAACTGTAGGGTTTTTGTAGGTATACTCTATCAAGCTGAGAAAGTTTCCCTTCTGTTCCTATTCCTGTCTGCTGAGAGGCCTTTTTTTTTTTTTTTTTTTTTTTAAATTTTGAATGGGTGTCAAATTTTGTCTCATGCTGTTTTGCATGATAGATACAATCATGTGATTTTTTTCAATTTTACCTGTTAATGTGGTGGATTAAGTTGATTAATTTTTAATATTGAACCAGCCTTGTATCCCTGAAATACCCCACACTTGGTCATTGTGTATAATTTTTTTTAATACCATGAATTCTATTTGCTACTATTTCATTAAAGGCTTTTTATGTCTTTATTTATGGGGGACAGTAGTCTGTAGTTTTCTTTGTTGTGCTATTTTTGTCCGGTCTTGGTATGAGGGTAATATTAGCTTCTAAAATGCACTAGGAAGTATTTCCTCCTCTTCTGTTTCCTGAAAGAGTTTGTGTAGAATTGGTGTTAATTTTCCGTTAAATATAACTATCTGGTTCCAAAGATTTTTTAAAATTGTGACTTAAAAAATTATTTTCAATCATGAGTTTTAAAATCATGAATTAAATTTTTTTAATAGTTATAGTACTATTTAAACAGTCTATTTATATTGGGTGAATTGTGGTCATTTGTGTTTTTCAAGGAATTGACTCATTTTGTCTAACGTGTCAAGTTTGTGCATGTGAAGTTCTTAGTATTTTTTTTTAATCATTCATTGATGTCTGCTGTGCCTGTGGTAATTTCCCCTGTTTAATTCCCAATGTTGGTAATTTGTGTCTTCTTTGTTTATTATCTTTGTCCCTTGCTAGAGGTTTGTGGATTTATAATCTTTTCAAGGAACCAGATCTTTGTTTCATTGATTTTATCTATTGTTTTACTGTTTTAATATCATATCACTGATTTCTGATTTTATCTTTATTGTTTTCTTCCTTTTGCTTGCTTTGGGTTTATTTTGCTTTTCCTTTTCTAGGTTTTTGAGATGGAAGTTTAGGTGATTGATCTGAGAACCTTCCACTTCTTTAGAGTAGCATTTAGTTAAAAAAATTTCTCTCTTGGCACTGGTTTAGTTGTGTCCCACAAATTTTGATAGTTTTATTTTTATTTAGTTCAATGTATTTTTAATTTTTTTGAGACTTTCTCTTTGATCTGTTGATTATTTAGAAATGTATTGTTTATTTTCTAAGTGATTGGAGATCTTTCTCTTACCTTTCTGTTAATGATTTTAGGTTTTATTTCAATGTGATCAGAGAACACACTGTATGATTCAAATTTTTAGAAATTGTTTATGTTTATTTTATGTCCAGGATAAGATCAATCTTGGTATATGTTCCATGGACATTTGAAAAAAACCGTGTATGTGGTTATTGTTGGATGAGTGTTCTGTAAATGCTGTTTAGATTTCTGTGGTTAATAGTGTTCTCTTAGGTTCTTAATAACTTTTTCTGATTACTTGTATAACTTGTTGAGAATGGAGTGTTGAAATCTCTAACTATAATCTTGCATTTGTCTGTTTCACCTTTCTTTCCTTCTCTTTCTTTCTCTCTCTTTCTTTTCTTCCCTCCCTCCCTCCCTCCCTCCCTCCCTCCTTCCTTCCTTCCTTCCTTCCTTCCCTCCCTCCCTCCCTCCCTCCCTCCCTCCTTCCTTCCTTCCTTCCTTCCTTCCTTCCTTCCTTCCTTCCTTCCTTCGAGACAGAGTTTCACTCTTGTCACCCAGGCTGGAGTGCAATGGCACACTCTTGCCTCACTGCAATCTCTGTCTCCCGGGTTCAAGTGATTCTCCTGCCTCAGTCTCCCAAGTAGCTGGGATTACAGGCACTCGCCACCATGCCCAGCTAATTTTTGTATGATTAGTAGAGATGGGGTTTCACCATGTTGTCCAGGCTGGTCTCTAACTTCTGACCTCAGGTGATCCGCCCGCCTTGGCCTCCCAAGGTGCTGGGATTACAGGCGTGAGCTACTGCGCCTGGCCTCTCCTTTCATTTTTGTTAGCTTTTGCCTCACATACTTTGCTGCTGTTTTTTGGTGCATACCCACTTAGGATTGCTACATCTTCTCAGTAGGTTGATTCTTTTATCTTTCATGATGTCTCTGATAATTTTGTTTTTTGCACTGAAGCCTACTTTATCTAATACTAATATAGTCACTTTTTTTCACCTTTTGTTTAATGTTCGTATATCTTTTTCTATTCATTTCCTGCCCCCACCTCTATAATTAGACTTGAAGTGAATCTTTTATAGACAACGTATATAAGATATGTTCTTTTAAATCCACTCTGACAATCTGTATTTTTTGTTTGATGTAGTTTGACTGCATTCACATTTAATGTAATTACTGATATGTTGGAATTTAAATCTACTATTTTGTTTTCTGCTTGTTTTTGCCGTCTTTCATTTTTCTGTTTTCTTTTCCCTGCCTTCTTGTAGGCTACTTGAATGTTTTTTAGAATTTCATTTTGATATATCTACAGTGTTGTTTAGTGTATCTCTTTGGTCGCTTTTTTGGTGGTTGCCAAATGTAAGTACTACGTTATATATACATAACTCTCACCGTCTACTGGTGCCATTATTTATCACTTTGAGTAATGTGTAGAAACCTCACCTCCCTTTATGTTTCTTTACCTCTTCCCATTTATAATAAAATTGTCTTAAATATTTCATCTACATATATTTAGAACCACTTCAAATTTAGAACATTTATAATTTTTGCTTCAACTCTCAGGCATATTTTAGAAAACTCAAGAGGAGAAAGATACTCTATTGTACTTATGTATATTTTTACTTATCGTGTCCCTTTTTTCATTCTGTTGTTCTAGAATTCCTCTTTTTATTATTTCCTTTCTGTTTAGAGAAGATTCTTGGCCAGGAATGGTGGCTCAGGCCTATAATCCCAGTAGTTTGGGAGACTGAGGCAGGAGGATCACGAGAGCCCAGGATTTCAAGATGAGCTCAGGCAACACGGCAAGACCCAGTCTCTATAAAAAAGAAAAACCCTTTAGTTATTCCTCGAGGACAGATCTGCTGGTGACAGACTCTCTTAGTTTTCCTCTACCTGAAAATGTCTTGATTTCCTTTTCATCCCTGTAGAATATTTTTAACACATAAAAAATTCTGGGATGATAATTGTTTTCTAAAATCAGCACTTAAAATAATGTTGTGCCACTTTCTTTCACCCTCCATAGTTTTGAATGACAAATCTGTTATCATTTAAATTGCTTTTCTCATATATGTAAGTTGTTATTTCTCTCTTGCTATTTTCAAACAATTTTTTGTCTTTAGCTTTTAGAATTTTAATTATAGTATATCTTGTTGTAAATTTTTTTGGGTTTATCCTGTTTGGGGTTCACTCAGCTTCTTGAGTCTGTAAGTTTACATCTTTTGCCAAATCTGGTAAGTTTTCAGCCATTATTTCTTTGAATATTTTTTCATGCCTCTACTTTTTTAGTCTCCTTCTGAGACTCCAATGGCATGAATGTTAGATGTTTTGTCATAGTTTCACAGGCTCTTAAAGGTTTTTCATATTTTTTCAGCCTATTTTCTGTCTATTGTTCAGATTGGATAATTTCTATTGTTCTGTCCTCTACTTCACTAATTGCTTCCCTCTGTCCATTCTGCTGTTGAAGCCATCCACTGAGATTTTTATTTTAGGTATTGTATTTTTTAGTTCTCAGATTTTCATTTGGTTCTTCTTTATATCTTCTATATCCTTCCCGAAACATTTTATTTCTTTGTTAAGGGCTTTCCAATTTTTTTCATCAAGCATGTTAGTAATTTCTCATTAAAGCACTAAAAAATTCACTGCTGCTTTAAGGTCTTTGAAAGATAATTCTAACATTTCTTCCATCTTGGGGTTGGCATCTTTGGATTATATTTTTCATTAAGTTTGAGATTTTCTGGTTCTTGATATGACAAGATATTTTCAACAGAAACTTGAACTTTAAAACATTATGTTATAAGGCTCTAAATCTAATTCAAATCTTCTGTTTAAATTCAATCCCTTCTGGGGAAGGAACTGTTGCCTTGTTACTGCAAGGTGGAAGTAAAAGTATAGGTTTCCTACTTAGCCTCTGTTGACACCCTATGGGGTGACCTTGTTGCTGCTGGGCTATGGTGAAAATCTTTGTTCTCCACTAGCCCTCCTCTGACACCACTCCAGTGAGTAGTGGAAAGATGCCTTATTACTGTTGGGTGAGGGTGAATGTCCAGAATCCCAGTGTGGTCTCCACTGGCACTGCAGGAGGGAGAAGTAGCTGGCCTCATTACCGTCCAGCAGGGACATAAGTCCCAGCTCCCTCCTTGTCTTTTGATATCATCATGCCTGGATGTTAGGGTGCTGTAATGATTAATTTTAGTGTCAACTCATCTTGGCTAAAGGATGCCCATATAGCTGGTAAAGCATTATTTCTGGGTGTATCTGTAAGGGCATTTCCAGAAAAAACTGCTATTTAAATTGGTAGACTACACAAAGAAGATCTGCCTTCACCAATGTGAGCAGTTATCATCCAGTCCATTGAAGGCCTAAATAGAACAGAAAAACGAGGAGGCACTATTTTCTCTCTTTCTTCTTGAGTTGGGGCATCCATCTTCTCCTGACGTTGGACACCACAGCTCCTGATTCTCAGGCCTTTGGACTTGGATTGAATCATACCACCAGCTTTCCTGGTTCCCCAGCTTACAGATGACAGATTGTGTGACTTCTCAGCCTCCTTAACTGTGTGAGCCAAAAAATATCTACATGTCTTAAGTCTATTGGTTCTGTTTCTCTGGAGAACCCTGACTAATATGGGTTCCTTCTTACAATCTCACATGAATGAAGTCTAGGCTCCCCTCTCAACATTTGCTGGCATGGGTGGGGATGAGGCCACAGATTGTCACATGTGGTGTTTGGTTGGAGTGGAGAGGATATTGTTTAAAAGTTTTCTGTGTTACTAGGATGCTCCTTTTCTGATCCTTTATCTAGAAAGAATAGCCTTTTTTATTGAAGCTTTTTTTTTTCGGTCTGCACCTCTTGGCATTTTTAGACTGCTCACTTCTTTAGCTCCATGTCTAGGACATATGAAACAAAAATAAAACCCAGGGAACTTATCACCATGTAATTCCTTGGTTCCAAAGTCTCTACTGATCTGCCTACTTCTCTCTGTCTGTCAGACTTTTCTTTTTTTTTTAAAAAAATAACATCAAGGTTTTTAATTACACATAGCAGGAGAAATAGGAGAAAATATGTTTACTATATCTCCCCGCAAGTCAAAGCCCTCCTCTCTGGGGAGAGATTTTGGATCCAGAAGACATCAGTGGAAGGTCCCAACTCAAGTGAATAATGGTTGCCTCTGCCATGAAGCATTCACTGAATACTTCCCTATGAATGCCAGTCATGGGACACTCCAATTACCTCACACATCTGTAGTTCAGATACTGGCCTCTCGGCTTGCTTTGGGGATTGGCATTGTATCCTCTGCATGGAAGAAAATTTTCAACTGCAAGAGCAGAAGAACTTTCTAATATTAGCTACTCTCCATTCCCTGGAGAATGTGAACTCTCCATGCTTGGAAATGTTTAAGTAGGGGCTGAAACTCCTGGGTTAGGAAGGAGATGGCACTTGACAACTTCTGAGGCCTTTATCTTAGTTCTAAGATTGTGAAACTTCGAATTTACTTGCTCTTTCTTGAATGAACTCCCAAGGGGCAGAGTAAATTTTCCCCTTGTCTCGTTCAGGTCCTCATGCTAGGCTTTGCACACACAATGTTCAGTTTGTATCACTAACAAAGTAATATCTGAGTGGCTGCATAACTGAGGTTGTGAATCCTGAATACAGGATCTAGCTGTATTCATTCAAACTAGCTAGACTGAAACACATGGTGGGTAGGTTAACAGAGTTGGCTGATACTCAGATTACGTTGTAGGCTTGGAGAAGTCTATTGATGCTAAACTCTCCATCCCACCAGCACTGTGTTTTACAAAATGCTTAGTCAGTGCTAGCAAAGATGGGCTGACTTAAAACTCACAGCACAGCAAATATCCTTAGAGCCTGTGTAAGCATTAACTTGCCTTGCCACTTTATCCTTGGCTCGGAACAGTTGGTTTCTCCTGGATCTCCTTATAGCATTAGAGCCAGTAGATATCTAGGGCTCAGATTTAAAAATTTAGAAGTCCATTATATAGGGAAGAGAATCAGCTGATAGAGGGAGCTAGATCAGCATTTTTCTTCAGAGTTATGTGCAGACATCAGCTAATTAAATTAACCCATTAGGAAGAGAACATTGAAGAATCCTTTTTTTTTTTTTTTTTTTTTTGAGACGGAGTCTTGCTCTGTCGCCCGGGCTGGAGTGCAGTGGCCGGATCTCAGCTCACTGCAAGCTCCGCCTCCCGAGTTCACGCCATTCTCCTGCCTCAGCCTCCGGAGTAGCTTGGACTACAGGCGCCCGTCACCTCGCCCGGCTAATTTTTTGTTTTTTTTAGTAGAGACGGGGTTTCACCGTGTTAGCCAGGATGGTCTCGATCTCCTGACCTCGTGATCCACCCACCCGTCTCGGCCTCCCAAAGTGCTGGGATTACAGGCTTGAGCCACCGCGCCCGGCCTGAAGAATCCTTTCAAGAGCATGGTGCTCATCTGGAGGAAAGAGCGTTTTATGACTAGAAGAGGAATTCAGAGATCTCTGGGGCAAAGTGTCTCTTCAAAATGATTTCTTCAACAGAAATAGAGAACCTACTATGTTCCAGGCACTTTCATATCAGTTATCTCAGTTAAGTCTCATGGCAACTGGATGAGTTAGGAGACAGACTTAGAAAGGTTAAGGAATTTCTCTGAAGTTACATAGCTGGCAAGTAGCAGAGCTGTGATTTATACCTTGGTTTGTCTGATTCCAAAGTTTATGCTTCATCATGCCATCATTTTGGCTCTGCTAGGAGAAGAGGCCCAAAGGTGGAATTTCTTAGAATAGGAATATATTCCAAGGCATAGGAAGATATAAAAAAGAAAAATGATTCTAAAACATTGGGTTTGTGAAAAAAGTATTTAAAAATTTAAAAAGAAAATCAGTGTGTATTTTTTAGATATATGTATTTATTGCTTTTTAGTCATCATTTCTTCTTGCATTCTATAGCTATTTGTGATCATTTTCTTTGCATGAAAGATGCTCTTTAGTGAACGTGTCAGCCAAGGTCCAGTCAGGAGAAAGAAATCACACATTAATTTGAGCAGGGAAAGTTTAATACAAAGAATAATTAACTATAATGGGGGAATGCAGTAACAAGGGATTGGCGGTAAGTAGTAAAGAGAACTTTAAGAGGAATAGCAGCTATAGAGAGCAGTCACCACTCCTATGGCTGAGATAGAGCATCCAAGGAATGAGTTCCACAGGGCTGAGACCCAGACCTTGTTGGTAAAAAGCATGATTGTGGCTCACTGGCAGAAAAATTGCTGTGGTTCTACACTGGAAGAACTTGCTAAAAATATGTCCTCTAGTTTGCCAGGGAAAACTATTCATCAGGAGCTATCGCCAGAGGTTCTTCACCATGAAACTACCAAAGGGAATAGTTGGATGAAGCTGTTGTCTGCTGGGTGATGCTGATTGCCATGCACTGGAGGAGGCTGGTGCTGGGCTTACTCACAGAGCTTTCTGGGAGGTCAGGAATTGGAATCAGGAAGGAAAATCCCTATATCCCGCAATATCCCTCCAGTACATTCTATTGACCATAACATGATACCAGCTTAACGTGATGCCAGCTGGCAAAGAAAAAATGTTTAAATAACTTCTCTCTACCTTCACCTGGCCTCAAGTGATCCTCCCACCTGGACCTCTCAAACTGCTGGGATTACAGGCATGAACCACTGTGCCTGGCCAAACTTAGGCTATCTCACAAAACTCCTGTATAGGGGTATACAGAAGCAGAGCAGGAGGACAAATTTGTACCTGAGAGTCAATAAATTGATAGCTGGCATATTGAGGGTCTTCTGATAACAACTGTCTCTAAAAATTTCACCCCCAGTCTTGATGAGTGAAATTTTGCTAGGTGTACAATTTATTTTTTTCTCAGCATATGAAGACTTCCTTCCATTGTCTTTAGGTTGTTATTTGTCTTTTTTTCCTGGTTCTTTTAAAGACAACTTCCTTGCCTTTGCTGTTTTGCAGATTTACTGTGATATGTCTAAGGATGGATTTTTTTTTTTTTTTTTTTTTTTAGATGGAGTGTCACTCTGTTGCCCAGGCTGGAGTGCAGTGGGCACAGTCTTGGCTCACTGCAACCTTTATCTCCTGGATTTAAGTGACTCTCATGCCTTAGCCTCCAGAGTAGCTGAAATTACAGGTGTATGCCACCCCGCCTGGTTAATTTTTTGATATTTTTAGTAGAGACTGGGTTTCACCATGTTGGTCAGGCTAGTCTCGAATTCCTGACCTCAGATGATCCACTTGCCCTGGCCTCCGAAAGTCCTGAGATTACAGGTGGGAACCACAGCACCCGGCCCTTGTCTAGGGAAATTTTTTTTTTTTTTGAGACAGAGTTTTGCTCTCGTTGCCCAGGCTGGAGTACAATGGCGCGATCTCTGCTCCCCTTCCTGGGTTCAACCGATTTTCCTGCCTCAGCCTCCCAAGTAGCTGGGATTACAGGCATATGGCACCATGCCTGGCTAATTTTGTAGTTTTAGTAGAGACAGGTTTCTCCATGTTGGTGAGAGTGGTCTCCAATTCCCGACCTCAGGTAATCTGCCCACCTTGGCCTCCCAAAGTGCTGGGATTACAGGCATGAGCTACTGCGCCCAGCCTAGGGATGGATTTTTTAAAAAATTATTCTGCCTGGAATTCACTTAATCTGAAGATTAATGTCTTTTTAGTGTCAGAAAAATCTCAACCATTCATTCTTCCAATATTTCTCCTCTACATCTCTCTCTTCTTCTTTTGAAACTTTGGTTAGATGTAAGTTAGACCTTCTCACTGTAGTCTCGATGTCTCTTGACCTCTCTTTCATACTTACAAAAATATGTTTTAATTCTATGTTGCATTTTTGGGTATTTACCTTGGAGTTGACAAAATCTCTCTCTTTAGGTATATCTAATAAGGTTACCTCCATTCATTGGCTTTTGATTTCAACTATTAGATTTTTTGTTTGTAGATGGTATCTTTGATTCTTTTTTCAAATCTCTTTGGTCATGTTTATAGTTTACTATTGATTTCTCATTTTTGTTGCTAAACATATCAAACATTTTATATTTTATGTCAGATAATTCTAATATCTGAAGTCTTTATGGGCACGATGAGGCTGGTGCTGTTTCTGCTGGCTTTTGCTCACGGTATCATGTTTCCTTGTGTGTTAGGCTTTTTTGAGTATAAACACACATCTTTTTTAATTTTATAGGAATTATTTGAGGCCTGAGTTGGAAATGAGTTTCTCTAGAAATAATTTGTGTTTGTTTCCAGTAGCCTCCTGGGGCACTACTAAACTGGAACCATTTCGAGCTTAAGGTTTTATGGACAATCTGGGTAATATCAGTTTGAGCTTCAAATCCCCATTATGGCCTGAGTTTGTAGTTGCAATTCTCAGATATTTTTGTTCCGTCCACCTAGCAGCCAGGTTCTGAGGTAGTCAACTTTCTTTGCTCTTCCGTCTTGTGGGAGGGTGGGCTGTTGTTTCAACTTCAGCCTTACATTGAGAATATAGCACTTTGAGTTCCTAGCTTTATGCACGGCTGGTGGTTCTCCTATTAGACTTCCCACTTTAGATGGGCCATAGTCTGTGTCTCTTGTTTTCTATAAACTGCTAGGTCGTGAATCCTGAAGCTCATAGTCATCTGAGTTTGGCAAATGCCCTCAAAGGAAAGCTGATTTCAACATTCTCTCTAGGCTTTCTACCTTTACTTAGTTTTTGGCCTCTGAAAATTGTTTACTTTCTTCTTAACTCAATTTTTTCCCATACTTTAGGGTAGTTGGAGGGTTTGTCAGAATACCTACTTTGCTATGTACCAGAAATAGTAGTTTGATCTAGTCTACATATAATGCCACATTTAGTTCTCATGATAATCTTGGGATTATTAACTCAATCATTTGTCCCAGGAAATGGAGACTTACAGAAGTTACATAGCTAGCAAATGGCAGAGCAGTAGTGGAACTTAAATCTACATCTTCTGGCTCCACTTCACCCTTCGTTCTCTCTACCACACTACTCTGGTTCCTTGGTTTTTCTGTCTTTATTTAATGCAAATTCCAGGACTCCTCGGGATTTGGGCTATTCCTAAAGCCCAGAAGTGCATTAAGAATTCTAGAGGCTGGCCGGGCACAGTGGCTCACACCTGTAATCCCAGCATTTCAGGAGGCTGAGGTGGGAGGATTGCCTGAACATGGGAATTTGAAACCAGCTTGGGCAACTTAGGGATACCTCGTCTCTAAAAAAAACAAAAACCAAAAAAAAAAAAAGAAAAGAAAGAAAGAAAGAAAAGAAAATGAGGTGGGAGGATCACTTGAGCCCTAGGAGGTCAAGACTGCAATGAACCATGGTTGTACCACTGCATTCTCTTCTGGGTGACAGAGAAAGACCTTGCCTTAAACAAACAAACAAACGAAAAAAGCATATGTTTATTGCAGTACTATTCTCAATAGTAAAGACTTGGAACCGACCCATGGAATACTATGCAACCACAAAAAAGGATGAGTTCATGTCCTTTGCAGGGACATGGATGAAGCTGGAAACCATCATTCTCAGCAAACTAACACAGTAACCGAAAACCAAACATCACATGTTCTCACTCATAAGTGGGAGTTGAACTGTGAGAACACATGGACACAGGGAGGGGAACGTCACACACCAGGGCCTGTCAGGGGGTGAGGGGCTAGGAGAGGGGTAGCATTAGGAGAAATACCTAATGTAGGTATTGATAGGTGCAGCAATCCACCATGACACATGTATACCTATGTAACAAACCTGCACGTTCTGCACAGAACTTAAAGTATAATTTACAAAAACAAAAACAAAAACAACAGCAACAAAAACAACAAAACAAACAAACAAACAAAACAGGAATTCTAGAAGAGTATTGCTTTAATTTTCCTCTCACTTGGGGACATAGTACAGCTTCTCCTGAGGATTCTATTCAAGTGGAAGATCCAGCTAAGACTGGCCAGACTGACTAAGTGGAGTGCCATGATTGTAGCCCATGTGTTCCTGGAGATCTGTAGGGAATGAGGGAGTGAAGTCTCATCTTCAGGCATTTTCTGCTTCATGTGGCATATAGAATGTGCTTGCACTTGTAGAGTCCCTTTGGGAATAATGTACTCTCTAGGAGCAGTCCCCCTCTCTGTCAAGGCTTCTCTCTCTTTCTTTCTTTCTTTCTCCCTTTCTTTTTCTTTCTTATGTAGTCCTCCCTGCCCTGTCTCTTACCAGAGACTTCAGGATAAACTTCAGGCATTGAGTGCTGGTGTCAAATAAACTTCAACATGGGAAACATCAGAAGAATACATTCTGCACTTCTTCCAGATTTGGAAAGAACTGGGGCCAATTAAAAGTGAACTTTTAAGAGAAATGAACATCTTGCCTGCCAGGTTTCAGCTGAATGTCACTGCAATTGCCTAAATTATAACTATCAGAAAAAATTCATTCTAATTATGGAAATGCCATTAGGAGGAGTTCCTTCTGCCTGGAACCAGCTTACAGGATGATTACCATCCACCCCCTACCTCTACCCCATCTCTCAACAGCAATTCTATGTTTCAGAAGGAGAAAAGGCAATGTATTAGAGTGAAAAGAAAATTTATACCATACAGGATCTGGATTTGGATCCTAACTCATTATTTATTGGCTAAGTGACCTTGGGCAAAGCAATTTACTTCCCTCATCCTCAGTTTCCATATTTAAAATGAGGATATTAATATTCACTCCACGAGGTTGTTATAAAGATTAAACAATAAGAGATGGCATATACTAAAGTATGCAGCACCTAGCCTGGCACGTATTGGATTGCTCACTGGAGTAGGTCAAGGTGGAGGGACAAGGATAATTGTTAGGAGACTGGGGAGAGAGCTCTGATACCACTCACTTAGATGCTACTCTTTGGTGCCTGCAGGGATGGATGGCAAACTCCATGCAGGAGGAGATGAAGACAAAGACCTGGATCTTCCCATGGAATCTTGGGGCTTTCTCCTTCTTCCTCCTGAAAGATTTCCATTTCATGATCTTGGTGTAATATCTGTTAATAGTTGGACTTCATGAGGGGTAGCAGTGTTTCTCTGCTATTGCAGAGTATCCTATGCCCCATAGTTTGGATCAATCTTTTCCAACAGGTGGACCTTGGACCCTGATAATTGGGAAATGAGAATTTATTGCAAAGAGTTCCATGGATCCGTACACTCAGCAAGCATTGCCTATAAACGAGTATATTTTGAAATTATATATTCACTTTTATTTCAAATGCATATAGATGCTCTTTTGAACAAGAAAATACTTAAGACTAGTAGTTGCTTCAGGGATGTATTTTGGAGTTCTGTTTTCTCAGTCAACGAATACTAAAAGCACAACTACTTGTGTGATCGTGGGCCTGAGAATGTTTTGTATTTCATGTGAAAGGTTATAAATGCCCAGGGGTCTGATGAAGGACTTACATTTTGGTGAGCTAACATCCCTCTCTGCTCTCTGTGCTCTTCCATTTCCTCAACCTACCAGGCAGGTGTTGAGGAAGGTGACATTACTACATGCCAAGAGGCATCTTTCTGAAAGACACCTAAGTCCCAGCTATGCTACTAGCTGTTTATCTGCACCCATGGAGGGCTCATTAGCTGGGTTTTAAGTGCTTGGGCCATTATTTGTAATCTTTTCTCCCTACTCTCTTTGTGGGCTCCTAGGGTATTTTATTTGCCCCCAGGGTTCTGAAATTTCCCTTCTATGTATGCTTTAGAATGATTGACTGTATTAGTCTGTTTTTGTGCCACAATAAAGGAATACCTGAGACTAGGTAATTTATAAAGGAAAGCGGTTTAATTGGCTCATGGTTCTGCAGGCTGTACAGGAAGCATGGCACTGGCATCTGCTTAGCTTCTGGTGAGGCCTCGGGGAGCTTTTACTCATGGTGGAAGATGAAGTAGGAGTATGTCACATGATGAGCACGAGAGCAAGAAAGAGAGAAGGGGTTAGCAACACACAACAGACTAAGAAAAAAATAATTAAAAAGAGAAAGAGAGAGAGACAGAACGGGGAGGTCCCAGTCTCCCTTAAACAACCAGATGTCATGTGGACTGAGCGAGAACTCATCACCAAGGGGATGGTGTGCTAAACTCTTCGTGAAGGATCCACCCCCATGATCCAATCATCTCCCACCAGGCTCTACCTCCAACTCTGGGAATCACATTTCAACAAAGGATTTGGAAGGAACAAACATCCAAACCATATGAGTGACTACTTTTATCCACTGTGCTGGGTACTCAATAGGCCTTTTCATTCTAGAAACCCATGTCCTTCAGCTCCAGAATATTTTCTTGAACTTATTTTTAGTGTTTCTCTCTCTACCATTTTATGCTTTCTATGTCTAGAATTCCTATTTTTCAGTGACTGGATTGTCTGAGTTGATCTTTTATGTTTTTAAATCTTTTCTCTCCCTCATTTTCCATCTCCTTATCTGTTTGCTGTGCTTTCTGGATCATCTATTTTATTTTATCTTCCAGCTTTTGTATTGAATCTTTGATTTCTGCTCACAGGTTTCTGTTACTTTCTATGAGTGCTTTTTTTGTGTTGTCTTCTGAATATTGCTTTTTAATAGTATGCTGTTCTAATTTAATGAATTCAAAATCTTTAGATACTTCCCTAGGGTTAATAGCAATAGATATTTTGATGTTTTTTCCCTATATAGTCTCTGTTTTTCCCAAATTGCTTTTCCCCATCTGCTTTCGTCTGTCTCTAGGCTACAGGGCAATCCTCACACGTTTGGGGAGCCTCATCTGTGTGTTTATGGTTGGGATTCACCAACCCTAGGCCTCAGTGTAGGATATTTTTGCTGTGCTGCCATCCAGTACAATAGCCACTAGCCACATGGGGTTATTGAGTGCTTGAAATGTGGCCAGTGCAGCTAAGGAACTAAACTTTAAAATTTTTAAATTTTTATGTTTTGATTCCTTCTTTTGATCCATCCTACTTTTGTGTCCTCATGGTTTCCTGAGAGGAAGGTTGTGTCTGGCTCTGCCAGTGAGAGCCCCAGACCATTTCCAGCCTCTCCCCAGGGTAAGCTCTCTTCTAGGCTGCAGACCTGATTCTGTTCCTTTCTCTTTAAAATCCTTCACCAGCTTTCAACATGTAAATAAAACACTCAAGCTCCTTAGCATGACAAAGATTCCCTATGGGGCTATCCCTTTGTACCTCCCTACTGTATCTGCTACTACTCTCCTCTCCAAATTCCATCTTCCATCATTCCAGGGACAGAGCAGCTCACCTTCAAGCTACCATTGACGCCTGTGCTTTGCCCATGCCGTTCCCTCCACTTCCCATCTTCTCCGCTGGTCTAACTTCCCATCTAGCCTGAGCCTGGGTGTCCTGCCCACAATAGCAAGAGTGGCCAGTACATACAGCTTATGACAGGCACTCTTCTGGACCCTTCTACATACTTCAGTTCACTGCTGCTGTCCTCATTTTGTATGTGAAGAAACAGAGGCACAGAGAGAGTCAATGACTCTCCCAAGTGAACCGACAAGTTGGAGTTTAAATCTAGAGTTGCTGGCTGTGTGTGTATGAAAGGTACCCTGAACTTTACCATACTATAGCGGCTGGCTCACCATTCTGTCACCCCCACGGCACTGGGAACTGTCTGAGGCTGGGGACCAGGTCTTTTTTTTTCTTCTTTTTAGAAATTTATATCATAAATGCCTAGCACAGGTCCTGGCATATAGTAGGTACTCAAAATATATTTGTTGAACAGACCTGCCATTCCCAATTGTCTAATTGTGGCCCCTCTCAACTTCTCTCCTGTGCGTGCTACAGTCTCGTAGGCAAGGTTTTCTGGCCAATTCCATTTTCATGGTAGTTACTCAGAAAATCATGGTTGTCGGTTCCTGTAGGTATTGAAAGGGGAAAAAGACCCATCAAAAGACATGGTGAGCAGCTTCCCAAGCATTTGCTTAAACATGTTTTGTGTGCTTTTAGAATGGTAGTCATATTATTATTGTATTATTATTTTAAGAAATCCACTGGTTTAAATCATCACAGAGGCTTAAATGATGTGGAAAATTCTAATGATGTTCCTTTGATGAAAAGATTTTTTCCTCATACTTAGCATAATCTTCCTTTGAATTATGCCAGGAAATCTTAAAACCGTAGCTTGTTTTTTTTTTTTTTTTTCTCTCAGTGCAATTTTCCTCTTTTTGGATGCATGTCAATGAACCATAGGAAGGAAGAAGCTTTTTCCATGCATAATGGGGAGGCTCTGCAAGAGGCAGCCTGAGTGCAGAAAGCCCCAAAGTTTGTGAGCTGGGGAGCTAGGGGTGCCTGGGAGAAAGCAAACTAGCCAGGGCACAGGCATAGCTTGGCAAAAGCTGTCCTGGCCTCAGAGCTTGGTTCTAGGGAGGACAGACCCTGGTACCACGAGGTTCGCCTGTAAGGGGTCCTATCCCAGGATAATGACGAAAGAATCAAGTCAGGATGGCTCCAGAGTTTTCATGTTGCAAGGCTTTAGGGGGCAACAACTTGGTTAAAACAAGATCAAAGCTGCTCTTGCAATACATATAGAACTAAGAAGAGTGTAATAGTTCATATCAAAGTTGGGGGGCAGTTGGCAGAGTGAAACTCTGATCATCCTATCTAAATAGCAACCCCCACTACTCCTTTCCTCTAGACTACATTTGTTTTTCTTCTTAGCCCTTCTGAACAATTGTGGAAGGGAGAAGACCTCTCACTACTCCCTTCCCTGGCGAGGCATGCCTGGTACTGTCACTAGCCAGATGGTGCTGCCCCAGGCATGGCAAGATAGGGTAGCACTTATAACCGTGGGCTCTGGAAGCAGGCAGATCTGAGTGCCAGTCCTGGTCCTGGCATGTATTAGCTGTGTGACATGGGGGATTCTACTCTTGGCTTCTTGGTTTCCTCATTCACGAAGTGTGGATGGCCTCTTGGGGTTGTTTGGAGGATTAAATGAGATTCTAATGCATGTAAAACATTCAGCAGGGTGCTTGGTGGCATATGGTAAGCTCTTGTTATTACTAATGTTTTGTTATTAACCGAATGAATGTTCCCTTCTAAGAGGGTACCAGCAGGCCATGGGGAGCTCCAGGAAGTAGAATGGGCTCTGTGGGGAGTGGCTGCAGGAGCTCAGGGTTGGGCTCAGGTTTGGAGGGAGGATGGGATACTCAGCAAGTAAGACAGCCAGTTACAGGGCCAGGGTTGGAAGAGGAACTCCAGGGCTGTGGATGCAGAGGTCTGTGAACTGGGCTCAGAAAGAGCCTCAGAGCTGCATATGCCTTCCCAGGTTGGGACAAAGGAACTCACTTCCAGGCTGACGATGGGAGCTGACATTCCTGAGTTGCTCTGTGGTGGGATGGGGTTGGGGGATCTTGCAGTGTGGACCCACTCAGCAGTATACGCAGCACCAGGAAGCAGAGGCCATGATACTCTTGTAGCACCTTTTCCCCAGCCTGGCTGACTCTGCCTGCTGAGGGCCTCCGCCTGCTCCTCCAAGTGAGGGGTGTCTCCAAGTGTGTGTAGTGAGGGGCAGTCATGGTGCCATGACTCCAACCATCAGGAGATAAGGGAAATGGAGTCTTCTCTTAGAGTTCAACCATAAAGTAGGTCAGATAGGATCAGATAGAGCTCAGCAGAGCCACCATGGAGCGGCAGTGAGATATGGAGACTGCAACCTCTGGAAAGAGGTGGGGACAGTCAGGCAGAAGCAGGGCTGGCCGGCTTCAGGAGCCCCCATCAAGGTGCTGCAAGGGCAGAGGTGGAGGCTTTGTGCAGGGAGAGTGGAGGGCGAGGCCTCAGTTTGCTCCTCTGAGCCTGTCTTTCTGGGCGATGAGGCATCAAGCCACTCCGGCCCAAGAAACCCAGTCCTTCCCCGTGACCCTGAGCTGGCTCCATGCTCCCCGACTGCCTGCTGCCTGATGGCTTTGTACGAAGCTATCTCCAGGAGGAAGGGACCTGCTCGGGCTCACATATCCAGGTGTCTTGGCACTGAGAGCCCTGGCGGCAAATGAACACGCTGGTGACTGTTTAGATGACCATCTCTTGTGAGCTTTGGGTGAATTTGCCTTCCTGAATCCTCTTCCTCTGGGGAACTGACAGAATCTTGTTTTTAGGCCTAAGAGGATGAGGGCCAGGCCCTAGACTAGGGAATTTGCTAAAGTAGTGAATGCTACCCTGGGAGACTGTCAGGGAACAGCCAACAGCCTTGCTGAAGTGAAACCCACCTTTACCCTGGACCTTTTCATCAGACGGCTAACAGTACATATATATGGCTGTATAGGCACACATGCAGCCATATATGTGTGGCCGTGTGTGTATGTACACATTCAGCCAGGCATGTGAAGGATGTATGGAGCATGGGACATGGGAGCCTGTACTACTATCTTTTCATGCAGCCCTTCCTACTCCCTTTGGGCATCACTGTGCGTTCAAAGCCACATATGTGGCCTTAGCCCACAACTTAATATCCTGGAGGTTAGGAATACCTATAAGTCCCACCTTACTTATAACATTATGGCAAATAGCATGGGCAATGAAGTCAAATAGGCCCTGGTTCATAAACTAGATGTTCTGCTTTCTATGAATGGTTATATGTTTTGGGACAAGCCTTTGAAACACTCTGAGTCTCAGTGCTGAAATGGACGCCCACAGTCATCATCCATTTCAAAGCCCATTTCTCCTGTTAGAGGCACATATGGTTTTGTTAGCATATCCATCATTTTTTATAATATATTCTCCTCTGGTTTTAATACAGTATACTTTCTGGAAAGAACCTATCAAACATTCATGCTTTAGTGTGAATTTAGGTCACAGTGTCATATAATCTTACAGTGGCAACCGACCTTGAATTGCATCTAGTTTTACATTCCACCAAATGCAGAGATTCTCTGATTTGTGACTCTAACATGGCCACCTAGACTGTCCTTTAACTCCTCCCGTGGCAGGAAACTCACCATGTACCACTCCTCCACATCCAGGTAGCTCTAATTGCTAGAGTAGAATGAACTGAAACTTGCCTCTCTGCAGCTTCCCACCAGCAGTCCTCACTCTCCTCTCTAGAGCAATTACAAAACAAATTATTTCCCCCTTCCCATGATAGCCTTTCAGGTCCGTGTGAGCTCTCATGACCCTTCTTTTCTCTCGGCCAAGTGTCCTGTTTACTTTACATATTCCCTATAGGACTAGTTTTGGATTCTCCCACCATTCTGGCCACCTAGGCATCTGTATATGCTCCAGTTTAAAAAATTCAGCATTGAACATATTCCACCAGGCAGGGTCTGACTACCAACACATTCCTTCTCCTGGGGCATTTGACATTCAAGCCTGGCCTCTCACTGTGGGAGTAGAGGTCTTTGTTCCCTAAGACAGACATTTCAGATACCAACTTACAGCTGGGGGAGACATGATGAACCAAGTGCCACCTATGCACGACCACGTCCAGGACTTAATTTGCATAGCCTTTTAATCTGTGGGGGACAATCTGCATGCCACTTGGGTCTGCTCTGTTAGTCTGTAAGTTTACCCAGGGCAGACATTGAGTCTAACATTCCTGGATTCCTCCAAGCACCTGCTGCTTTTGTCTGTCTCCCTTCAGCTGTCAATAAATGCAGTTGATTGATGGACTCACTGGGGCTTAAGAAGTCATTTTCCACTTTGTTGCATCTCAGAATCCAGCTGTGTCCAGCTGGAGCCAGCCCTCTGCTTGCTTGTTTTCTCCGTGAACATGGGCCCAGATCTCATGACTTGCCCATGCTTTACAATAGGATGAATTTCACTTTGGAGCTCTACTCTCTTCTACCCCCAACTAGCGCGAAACCAGAACGCTGAGTGCAGTGGCACATCCCACACTGCAAAGAGCCCTGGGTCCCTTCCCCTTCTTATATTTTTTTGACAAAGGCCCAGTAATGTAAATTTCCTAGGTGTAGGCATATAACTTGAGCTGCAAGTTATGGAGAAGAGGGCAATGCACCAGACAGATGTTTCCAATTGTATGTTTATTGAGCTTCTTGCCTTTGCTGCTCTTCCTGCCAGCTCCTCCCTCTCTCTCCCTCCTCCTCCCTGATGCTGCCACTAAATCAAGCATCTCTTCTTAAAATTGTAATCACCAAAATAAGGTGGTGATTTATAAGAAATTCTGAAATACCAAATAATCAGCCGAACACTTCACTTTAATGGCAGCAATAAGTCAAGTGCTTCCACGCTCATCTCTGGAGGAAGCATGTTGGTCTTGGTTGTTACAAAATGACAAATGCTCTTTTGTGAGTTGTAACAAATCAATTATCCACATGTTGAAAACTGAAAGCTGAGCAACTCCTTTTTAAAGATAGAATTTTATGGATACATTCTAAAAAAAAAAAAAAAAAAAAAATGTCCCAGGGAAGTGGGGAGTACTGGAGCTCTTTAGCTGTTTTTCTGGCAAAAGAAAATTGGAGAAATAATAGCTCCAAGGAGATAGCTGCCCAAAATGACATCAATCAGAGATGCAGTCGCCCTGAGCCTATGGAAAGTGCACACAGAATGCTCAGGTTTGTTTCTCATCCAGTCTGAGCAGGTAACAAGGAGTCCGCCTCCACCTGCGGTGGCATTTTCAGTAGAAACGGCTGGCTCCCCAAAGAGCCCCGTGGGGGCATTCAATCCTCAAGCTCTCCTTGGGCACATATGTCTGCCTTGTAGTTCTCATTTCAAGGAAAATGTCTACTTTTTCTGTTAAGAAGGAAGTCGCGCCTCAGCAGCTGGCTCTGGGATTGGAACCTGTGTTATCTCGTTATATATGGCCCCATCTGTTGGGGCCGCCCGGAAAGACTCGCGTGCCCTTTCCCAAGTTCTATTTTCCTCTCCTCCCACGTCACATCCATTTGCCACACAATAAAATACAACAGCATCTGCTGTAACCTCTGCTGTCAAAGCAGGGGAAGCTCATTGCCATCCCAAGCCTTCTCCCAGCTGGTGGGTTTGTCACTTTCAAAGGCCCTGAGAAGATCATGCGGTCATGATTCCAAATGTGGCAGTTGTGCCAGTGCATGGGGCTTCAGCTGCATCTGGTGCCCTGGGTACTATTGTGTGCAACACTGCAAAGGGATCTCAGCAAACTGGAATGTATCATGGGGTGTGCAGAAGGGGGATGGCTTGACCACTGTCTCATGATGAATTGTTAAGGGACTATGAATGCTCTGAGTACAGAAGAAGGGACTAACATGTGGGGTTGATGCAGAACTGGTGCTGGGACCCTGTCCATTGTTAATAGTGTCCAGGCAGAGGAGGACTGGGTGGTAGGTAGCAGGTGAGCAGGTGGATGTGCCAGGCCTTGCATCTCGGGCTGTGCATGGCTCTGTCCCTCTGAGTGCTGAAACTTTCACTGGCATGAGCCTTCGGTGCAGCTGCTGTTTTAGAAAACAATTGTCAAATCCCAACATAAGGCAGAATGAAGTAAAAATATTCAAGTATCCGAAGAACAAAACAGGTTTGGAAAGTTGAATGGCTTGTTGGATGGATACTTAGATGTTGAGAGTGATGAAGAGACAGGAAGTGAGATGATACTAGATTTAGGGCTTAAGTGACTGGGTGGATGTTTGCATCAGTCAGAGCTCAATCAGAAGCAGACCATGAGGCAATCTCTATCTATCTATCTATCTGTCTATCTATCTATCTATCAATCATTTACCTATCCAATCTTGTATCTATCTAATCTATGTATCTATCTGTCATCTAATCTAAGTATCACCTCTCTAATCTATCATCTGTCTAATCTATCATCTATCTGTCTACATATAGATATACAGATATAGATATAAGCAGAGATTTATTATAGGGATTTGAACTTATGCACTGCAGGAACTGGGTCAACAGTTTATTTACAGCTGATACTTTTGTGTCCACAGAGCAGGCAGCCAGAAAAGGAAGATGGATATGATGTGGGGAAGCAGGTCAAAAGAGGACCTGCAAGGATGAGCCAGGACTCTTGAGGTTGGACTAGAACTTGCATTGATGTTTTCACCACCTTTAAGCTTTCATTGCAGGAGAAGCTTGTTTCCTCCATCACACAGCCTAGTGTGCTCTTGTCCCAGATGAAGGGCGAAAGCCAGCAGGAGCTGGACAAGTGGCCCACCTGGCTACTGCCTCACATGGGTGAGGTGGGTGGATAGAGAGACAGCAACCACACCTGCTGCCCTGCAGAGGCTCTCTGAGAGCGGAAGGAAAATGGTCTCTGGCTTCACTTCTGCCTTTCAAATCTGTAAATGCCTCTCATGGTTCATGCTAACACAAAACTGTGCAGTGAAGGGAATCATTGGAAGCATAGTTCCAACCCAGCTAGGCCAAGAAATCTTCAGCAATGGGATTGGCAAATCCCCAAGCAATGCAGGGGAAGTCTTGGCTGTGGATGAGATGACTAAGGAAATATAATCATTCAAAAGATGGGCAGAGGATAAGAACCTGCTGTGGAGAATAAGGAGAAATCAGAGAAGTAGGGGAGAACCTGGAGGGCTGGGGTAGAGTTTCTGGTAGAAATGTTTGTGAGAGTATCAGTCCCTAAATAATGATCATGAGGATGATAATAGTGATAGCCAGGCATGGTATTGAATGTAATGACTGGTGTCTATGGCATTGATCAATCAGAGTGGATGTTGGCTTGTCAGAGGTTCTGGGGGTCCCAAGAAAGAGGCCCTCACACCACCATAATGATGGTGATATTAGTGGTGGTTGTGGTGGACATTGGGTGAGCAGGGGCTAGAGACAGCAGCTATTTACCATCCAGGAAGACAGTCATTTTGACAATTACTATGTCAGTCTGGGTGCAAACTAGCTGAATATCAGCCCTGTTGATAGCTAACATTAGTTTCTTGCCTGCTACATTCCAGATGCCCAGCTAAGCTCCTTGAGTCTATATGATGGTGGCATTGCCTCTGGGTGCTTTGCCCCACCCTGACTGGCTCTGGGAGGAATCAGGATCTTAGATCCTGGAAAAGCAAATTGCCAGGCCCATCATCAGCAAACATCTGCTGCCATGGCACGCACCACTTTAGCAGGAGGATGTATTTTGGGAGGCTTTGCAGGCCTGGCTCCATGCGGGGGAGAACATTTGAACACGCAGCAGCTGTTAATGAGCACCATGCTGCTAATTAGGACAGTCTGAGAGAGGAGCAGCTGCCCGCACAGTGGTGGTTTGGAATGACAAAGGCAGCAATATCTAACTGTTGGAGTCCAGGGGGATGTCTCTGTGGGATAAGCTCTGAGCTAATAGGATTCATGTGAACTCGTGGAGCATTAAACTTGGAAGTTCTTTGCTTGCATGACCTGATGTGGTTGTCCAACCAGATCAAACATACCAGATTTCCAAGGTGCCATTTTGATTGGCAGTTTGTGGATACAGCTTTGGGTACAATGCCCAAGTGGACTGCATCCTCAGACGTCACCTGGAGCTCACTCCGTTTGACCTCATTCTGTCAGCTGCAGCATGGGGAGGATTGTTTAACCTCTGCTTTCTGATGTCGAGATTTGTCCTGCTGCCTTTCTACTGCTCAGAGAGAAATACTTTGAAGAGGTGCCAAATCTTAATATTATCTTAAGTGATCTGGGGGTTTGTGTTAATAATATCACCAAATTGACCATGGGACATACCCAGGATCATTTCATTCCCAAATCATCTATTGCCATTTGGCTTGGCATTAGTTGAGGCCAAGGTGAACAGGTTCAATTCCCAGGTGAGACAGGCAGCCTCACTCTGGCCACAAATGTTTCTGTAATCCGGGCTTCTGGGCCATGCACAGTGTGTGCCTCTGACGGTGGTGGGATTGAGGGAGAGGGAAGGCATGGGTGGTTCACTGACTCTTTCACCTTAGCCACTAGGGGGCAGCACAAAGGCCCATGCTTTATGAAGAGGGGTCAGTCAATGTCGTTTTGATTTACAGGGTATGTCATTTGATTATACATTTTTAGTCTGCATGTTCCTCCCTTGGTCGTTTTTGCCACATAAAGAATGAAATCAGCAAATGGTCGCAAATTGGATTTAGAGTTGCGGCTTTCAAGAGGTTTACTCGTTACTCCAAAGACCTGAATTTACAATATGGGTTTCTTGCCAATAAGTAGCAGAGTCTTCTTAGTCATGTGGTATGAAACGCTAAGCTCTGGAGCTGAAACTTGGAAGGGAATTCCAGGCAGGGGCAACGGCACAAGCTAAGGGCTGTGAAAAGTGAAGTGGATTAGTTTGGGGAGGAGTGGCTGGGCCAGCCGAGGACAGGTTAACCAGAGGGAGTGAAGTATGAGCAAAGCTCCCATTTTTAATAGCTCCCAAGGAAAGATTGCTGCTGTTTCAAATGCCTGAAACTGTAAATGGTGGATTTATCTTGTTAGTCAATAATGGGGCTCAGACAAGGAACAGAAGAAGAAAAATTTAATCCATTTTACATTCAGTTATATCTGGTTACTAATAATAATTACATATTTTCCACAATTACAGCCTCCTACATACACCAGGTATGTTTTATGACTTCCCGTGATTATCTAAAACATGTTTCACAATTCTTGATGTTCGCATAAGAACACTAAAGGTTTACATTTCAGCAGGGTAAAAAACAAGCCTGTCAAAGCAATTTGACAGAAAGACAGTCCTTATCTCTTTCTATGAAGTGGCAACTGAGAAATTTGTCACTTAGGAAGAGCATAATCTAGTTCAGTTTTACTGAGACCTTGTCTCAATCTGACTTGTAAGCATGTAGATTCATTAACTACCTAGATTGTAAACAATTTTTATCCTCCAGTTTCTCTTATTAGGCAAGAAAAGCATTTTACAGCATAATGCCTGAATAAACAAAAGCACTTTTAGGTCCAAGTGACTTTCTTCCATTTCTCTTTAATTAAAGCTGATTTGCTTCTCAAAAGGTGATTCATTTCATATATATTTTTCCCCCCTCAAAGAGGGGACTTACATGATTCTGGTTTTACAGAGACTGGTATGCTTCCCCGAGACTCAAATGTGAGATGGCTTTTTACAGCCCCTGGGGTAAGCCACAACCCCCACTGTCCTACAACATGCCTGGTTTTGCCTCTTGCTGCTCCACCACCACCAGCCTCATCCTGTGCCTCTTTCACTCCAGCACTGTTGAACTTGCCTTTGTTTCGAGTGCCATGCTCCTATCCACCACTGAACTTGTGTGCACAGTTTCCACTGCCTGGAACATTCTTTTGTGTTACCTTCCTTCACTAACTACTAGTCAACTTTTTCTCCTATATTCTTTTTTCTTTTCTTTTCTTTCTCTCTTTCTTTCTTTTCCTTCCTTCCTTCCTTCCTTCCTTCCTTCCTTCCTTCCTTCCTTCCT
>NW_012110031.1:451373-466974 GCF_000951045.1 Mandrillus leucophaeus | reverse complement strand
TTCCTTCCTTCCTTCCTTCCTTCCTTCCTTCCTTCCTTCCTTCCTTCCTTCCTTCCTTCTTGACAGAGTCTCTCTCTGTCACCCAGGCTGGAGTGTGCAGTGGCACCATCATAGCTCACTGCAGCCTCAACCTCCTTGGCTCAAGGGATCCTCCTGCCTCAGTCTCCTAAGTAGTTGGGACCACAGGTGCCAATACATCCAGCTAAGTTTTTAAATTTTTTGTAGACATAGAGTCTCACTATCTTGCCCAGGCTGGTCTCAAATTCTTCGATCCTCCTGCCTCAGCCTCCCCAGGTGCTGGGATTACAGATGTGAGCCACCACATCAGCCCTAGTCAACTTTTGTCTCAGATGTAATATTACTTCCTTGGGGAACTTACTCTGACCCCTGCCCACCTCCTTTCCTGCCCCATACACTCCAGTAGCCTCTCATTGCAGCATTTTGCTCACTTGTAACCACCTAATTGTTGACATAAAATTATTTAGCATCTGTCCTCTCTGCTAGAGTGTAAAGTCCTTGGGGACAGGAACACAGCTGTTAGGTCACCACTGCACCCCCACTGTGCTTGGATGTGCTGGTGCACAGTTAATATGTGTTGGCTGCTTGGCAAAGAGTAAGTCTTTATTAAATCAGTTAAATGCATTAAAGTATTATAAAAGGATATACACTTTTACATATTAACACTGTATACTTTAAAAATATTTAGAAACCGATATTTAATTCAATAAAGCCTACATGGATTTTAGTTCCCTTTTCACTAATCCTTAGCTGCTCCTCATCATGAGAATGTTGCTGATTTACCCTGGACTCCTTCTCCTAAGGGCAGAAGCACCTTCGGAATGGCGTTTGCTCTGTGACTTCAGCTCAGTGATTTCAAGATAGTTTGACAGTGGATGTTCTTCTATCTTAGAGCTGTGGTGGCATTTTTTTTTTTTTTTTGCCTGAGTCATGAGGGGTTTATTTACCTGCTCGTGGATTCAAATTAGAGAAATGACCTCAGTTACCTTCCTAGCTTCCAGCTAGGAATACGACCAACATGGAATGAATGACACCTGCAAAACAGTCTTCCTTAAGTCACAAGGAATAAATTTTTTCTTGTAGTCTTACAGAAGCACAGTGAAATGATTTCTCCCTTATTCTACCTTCACTAGGTGTTGCATGCCGCAATGCCCCAGTAATCTGTGATTTTTTATGAAATAAGATCAAGCTACTACCCTCAAAGAAATTATCATCTGGTCAGGCATGAAAAGGTAAGAAGCAACTCAAGGCAGGATATGTTCAGAGATGTATGAATTTCATAGACAGTAAGTTCTGGAATGTAGGACTTAGGGCGGCTCATCTAGTGCATATGTTGCCCTCTGTTGGAGGAGAGGACTTTGAAGCTCTTACTCCAATTTTCATATAACTAGTTTTCATTTCATTCATGTCTCTGATCTGAACCCCTCCTCAAAGAAGCCTTTAATGACCACTCTAATCTGCCTAAAACACACTCATGCACACACACATGTATGTACACACAGACACACACATAGAGACACAGATACACAGCCACATGGACGCGCGCGCACACACACACACACACACACACACACACACACACTGTCCTATTATTTATCCCTTTCGCCTGCTTTATTTTTTATCTTCTCCAGGAGAATGTGAGTTACCAGGGCAGGAAGACTTTGCCTTGATCATCACTGGGTTCCTGGCACCTAGAGGAGTGCCTAGCATACAGCAGGCACTCATTCACATCTGTTGAATGCATGGATGGAGTGGGAGTGGTGAATGAATACACAGGGAAATAGAAATCTGGATGGAAGAAATGGCATGAGCAAAGGAACGGAGGCTGGTTTAAAGTAGGCCACTTTGACAAGAGTGGGTTACTCACTTGAGTGAACAGTGGGATAGTAGAAGGTTGGTTTATGAGGTAGGATGAGGCTGGATCCTAGAAGCCTTTGAATGGCAAGCTATGGTTGACAGATATGTACATTGGGCCCCAGCCTAGGGACAGACAGGGCAGTAAGAGCAAAGAGGTGGGGAACGTTATGGAGAATCCATTGGTAGGATTTGGCAAGTAACCAGTTATGAGGGAAAGGGAGAGTCCAAATAGATTGTCTAATAGCTGTGAAACCTCCCAGAATGTTGGTGCTCCTGATAATATTAGTGAAGTCAGAAGTAGAATCTGGTTTTGCAGACAGGTTGGTGAACTCAGTTTGAGCTAGGCAGAGGCTACGGAAATGGCAGAACATCCAGCAGAGATGATCCGCAGCCACAGTGCTGTCAGAGGCACACTCCCAGGAGAGCTCAGGTCCTGTTTCCTGATGCTCCAGTGGCTATCCCTGGTTTCTATTACACTCTTCCAATATTCTCCATCACTTATAGCATCCACTGGTTCACCTGTGTATCTCCTTTGATCCAATCAGATTTTGTTAAAGCCCTCTTGCTCAGTCCCTGTGCAACCCTTTGCCCATTCTGATGAGGCCCATTTCATGCCTAAGACCTGATAGCCAGGCATAGCAAGCCTTGACCCAGTCCATGTCATTAATCCCAGTTGTGATCAGCTGTTCACCTCCCAGATCTTCCTCTGTTGCCCAAAGGGCCAACCCTCCAGAGAAAGAGATGTTCTCTTTCTTGATAAAGGCCAATACTTATTTAGACTGATGAACACTTTACTTTAAGAACCAAATCAAAAGTACAAGTTGTCTTTGGATTCCCTACATCTATGCCTACAATCTTCTACCTCCAGTCCTATGTCCTGTTCTGGCCACCCTCTCCCACCCTCTATTGGCAGCCCACCCAGATCTGCCCTTCCCAGTAGGGTCCTCTTTCTTCCTCTAGTGGTCTAGTGGGCTAGGATGATTTTCAGAGGCCAACAGACTTTGAATTCTATCTAGAGTCTATTGCTATCTGCTAAGTGTCTTTGGACAATTTACTAAATCTCTGTGACCCTCATTTTCTCATCTGCCAAATGCAGAAAATGCCATTTCACTGGCTTGGTGTGGGCATCAACCACGTCTTGTTCAATCTTCCTCACTGTGGAGTACTGACTGCAGTGCTGGACATCTCTAGCAGCATTCAACAAAAGCTAGTTTCTCTTGTGTGTGTCCTTTTTCTGGGAAAGGATTTGGCTGAGTATGGTCTAATTCATGCTAAGGTGTTAATAGCTGACACCTCAGAGCTGGACATCCCTTTACCCTAAGGAAGAGAGAAGCCATGGGGAGATTTTTAGGTACAACAAAGGGTGTCTCTCAAACTTCAGCAAAGGGAAAGAGAGAGTCCAAAGAGGTTGTCTAATCTAATAGTTGTTGAACTTCCCAGAATGTTGCTGCTTTAGTACACTTGTTGGTACACTAGCACACTTGGTCATTAAGGACACTTTACTATCTTCCCCTTTTTGGCACAGGGGCAGACACATCCTCTTTTTCTTCAAAAAAGCCATGAATGACCTGATGTAGTATTTCTGAAAGCATGGTCCTCTGTTAGGTCAGATTGTCAAGCTTCATTCTTAACCTCCTGAACCCGTCTCTTTCTGCTGGTGGGATTTGGGGATCTGCTCTATAAACAGTCTCCCCAGTGATCCATTTACACCCAAGTGACTCAGAACCACTGGGCTAGAGCCAGAAAGGGGAGAGTTTTACTGAGGTTCCAGAGTAAATCAAGCAAATCAGTAAATGTAAAATGGGTAAAATCACAAAGTTCAGGCTCTGGATTCAGCAAGATCCTGAACAGACACCTAAATGTCCAGTTGAGGTCTGGCTGCCTTGGAAGACCTTCTGGGACTGATGGAACCTTACATTCTCTCAAATCCTTCAGCTTTCTTTCATCTCAGACCTCGATTTCAGGCACCCCTGTGACTCTGGTTGGACCGGACCCTTGGGTCCTGTCCAGATTGGATACTCTTGCTGGAGGCAGGAACTTCCCTGCCTGGCCATCAGAGAAGCAGCCTAACTCATTGTCTCATAAGGCTGCTCCAGGACCTCCACCCTTATTCCTCTTTCCATCTTGTAAGCACTCTGCACCTCTTTCCTTTCCCTTCATTTTCCATCTAGGTCACACATACTCCAGCGTGTGTACACAACACATACACACACGCACATGCACACATGCTGGCCCCATCTTACATGGAATCAAAGCCTACATAATTCAATGAAACAAATGCCTGGCACACAGTAGGTGCCTAATAAATGCTAATTCTCTTTCCCTGACTCCTTTCTATTGTCCTCTTGCTCCATTTAAATGCAAAACTGTCTGGAGAAAATGGGAGGGAGTGAGAGAAGGTATACATTATGACTAAATTCCAAAATCTGATCAGTGTGTGGGGCTGGCTGCCGGGTTTTCATGCCTGCATACCAATGAGACTGTGTCTGGAGCAGAATAGTTCGTGCCCATAAACCGTGACCTTCATTATCCATGGAGACGGGCAGCAGTGGCAGTCTCTGTAGAAATCTTTCCTATCCCAATTGTGGAGATGGCAGAAGCAACAAGACTATGCCATTTGTCTCAGCAGAGCTAACAAATGCTTTCTATAGTGCTGTGCAAAGTACACTCTTCCCCTGTTCTTTCTGGCTGGGATGGGCTTTTTTTTTTTTCCAATTAAAAATTAAAATAGAGACTGAATTATATTCGTTTCTTGGGCCTGCAATTCATGCTCCATTTCTCATAAGCAGTCTGCATTATCGTGAAGCTCATCTACTTATACTGGTTCTTGGAAACAGCCACTTAAATCTCTGCCTGGTTAAAAATAGTTCCCTCATGCCAGAGTGCCAGAGAATCAAGTAACAGTGTGAGATGAGGCCATGCAGCCCCATCCCCTTCCTGGGAAAGACTGCCCCCCAGTGCCACCCCCGCAGGTCGACTTGCCTCTTTCTGGGCAGCTTCAGAGTCAGGAGCCACAGGGAGGCAACTTTCACTCTTAGAAAGTGCTTCTTTCTGAGTAGCTATAGTTTGTATTCCTGCTTCTTAGCTCTGCCCTTTGGGCCACACAGATCAAGTCTTTTACAAGGCAGTTCTTAGGATACATGAAGACGGTTCTGTTGCCCTCTTGTATGGGCTGAATTGCGTTATCCAAAAAGGTATGTCAAAGTCCTAACCCCCAGTACCTCAGAATATGACTCACTTGGAAATAGGGTCTTTGCAGATACACTTAGTTAAAATGAAGTCATACTGGCCTAGGGTGGGCCTTTAATCAAGTATGACTGGTATCCTTATCAGAAGATACACAACGGGAGAATACCATGTGAAGATACAGGCAGAGACTGGAATGATGCTGCCAGAAGCTATGGAATGCTGGGGGCTACCAGAAGCAGGAAAGGACAAGGAGGGATCATGGCCCTGTGAACACCTTGATTTTGGATTTCTGACCTCCAGAAGGGGGAGAGCATGCATTTCAGTTGTTTTAAGATATCTAGTCTGAGCAAGCTAACATATTTCCTGGAGTTTCCCTGGGCTGAACACCTCCAGTTTTTTCAACTCTTTCTCATATAATATGGTCTCCATCCTTTTCTTTCCTTGATTTCCCTTCTTTGAGCATATTTCAAGTACCAAGCAAATCACTGTAGAGGGGGTCTGAGCATCATGCCTTGTACTGGGCCATCACTTCTCTCATTTCTGGATTCCTTACCTCAGAGCACAGTCACTTTCTTGACAACTTCTTCATACCTCAAATTCCTTCTCGGTTTATGGTCAGCTAAGGCTTGTGATTCTTTTCCAAGAGTACTGCTGCTAAATTGCATCTCTCAATTGGTATGACAGCTCTGTTATAATCTCTCATCATCATATTGATTACTGATCTGGCCTCTTCAGATATTTTAAATCTTGAGTGGATTCACCAATGCATTAATAATTTTTCCCCGCTCCATTGTCATATTTTTTATTTCTTTTTCAGAAATCCTTTTATGCTTTCATTGAATTATTAATCGTGGTGGGCTGAAGGCCGAGAACTCTAGCATATCATCAGAGATTTCTCTGCAGACTTGCTGTGAATCCATACATTTGTTCACTCCATAAATATTTACTGGCTTCCTGGTACCTGCCAGACATTATTGTAGGTACTGAGGATTGGTGATGAAAAACAAAAATCTTGGTCCTCATGGAGCTTAAGTTCTCATATTCTTCAACCTTTGGGATATAAGTGACCGTTAGTAAAATGTGTGGATACCTGGGTTTCTGCAGATGCTTTATCTGTTTATAAATGCTAGTTTCGAACCTTCTGGGTGAGGGGCCTGGTAAAACACTATTCCTGATGAAGGATTGAATGTAGGGTTGTTCTTTCCAGCAAGCAATAAGGTTCTCCTTGTTCTTGCTTTCTCTGTGACCACCTGTAACTCTAGAGGTTTCTGTCTCACATTTGCAACTTCTCTTTCCTTTTGACCTGCTGAGGGTCAGAGCAGCCTGGGGTTTGGATGGGAGGAGCAGGAGGGGAGCTGCGTTCCAAGCAGGCAGGTGGAGTTAAGAATTAGGAATGAGGTAAATGCTCTGACTCATGCCTGGGGGCATGAAGCAAGCTCAGCCTGGAGTTTACACAAAGGAGAAAATCAGGGTGGGGAAAGAGAGCAAACTGTGGTCAATGAAGAGCTGGAGGAAAGACTTGGAGGAGGTGAGACCTGTATTGCAATATTCACCCAGATGAATTTCTTTCCCTAACATCTGACCAGTTACAAAATGCTACACATTTTGGAAGGAACCTAGATGGACTTAGATGAATTTATGCACCAGATGCCAATGACTGTAAGGCTTTAACAGCAGCTTTGCTGTACCATGTCCAGCTCTCTAGCAGTCATGGCTGTTGTAGCCTCTGGCATTGATCTCTTCTCAATAGCGTCTGTGCTTCTTTTTACATGTCATTCTCCTTTCTCTGTCTTTTTCCAATTAACTAGATTATCTTTGCATTTCCCTATTCAAATCCAGAAAGGAAAGTGTCTGATTTGTTAAAAAAAAAAAAAAATCTAATTAGGTGTCCATTAGATTGGGGTGGCTCTGGCACCTTAAATTCCTACATGAACAAATGAAAGCACAAAGGAAACAGTAAATTGAAACTAGAAACCATATTAATCAGAAACCACCACCTAACTTCTAGCCAATCAAAATTGCTTTCTTTGTCTTGCTTCTGCAAATGCTTTATAAAAGTTTCGTCTTTTGCCCCTTCTGTGGAATGCTAGCCCCTTGTGATCCAGTGTCACCCCAATTTATGAATCATTGAATGCTCAAATAAACTCTTTAAAGTTTAAATGTGTGATTTTTTTTTCCTTAAAAACAGTCTGTCCTAGTGTTACCATCAGTACTATTGGCCCTAATTTTGTATAGTCAGCTACTTCTTTGGTCACTGGCCAGCCTATAAATGAGCTGATCTTGGCTTATGTGCCTATTCTGCACCTGTTAGCTGCCATTCCTAGCTCATTTGCTAGGTCTGGATGGTTGATTCTATTTCTTAAACACTTTTCCTCTTCATTCATTCTGTTTCCAGGTTTCACCTCTGTTTCACTATTATAATAGTACATTTACCATACTCTGTTTCACCATGAGAATAGTCAAAGGTATCTTTCAGCCTTGGTCTTGCTTCATTCCTCATAGATCATGTCACCATAACCTTTCTAAGATACACATATGATAATATCACATCCCTGCATACAACTTTTCAAAAACTTGCCATCATTTTTAAGTAGAACGTCAAACCTCCTTTGCTTACCAACATCATCTCCCATTACTATCGCTCCAGCATTCATCTCTTGGCCCTTCATTTGCTCTTTATATTCCATCAAGGCGTAGCATGCTATTTTGTTTTTCAAGTCTTTGTAATGTTTTCTTCCTCTTTGAATGCTGGGGAGACTCTTATTTATGTTCAAAACACATCATGGGCATCACCTTCTCTGGGAAGCCTACTTTGGTAGCCACCTCTGCTTCTGCCTCAGAGGTAATCACTTTCTCCTCTGTGCATTGTACATGATTCTATTGTTGTACTTATCATGCTGTATTAGAATTTCTTTATAAACATGTCTTTTTCTCCTCCTAATTAGCATGCATCCTAAGAACAGGAGCTATTTGTTATGCATATTTTCATCTCCAGCATTTGCCACCAGTGCCTCAACAAATGTTTGTTGAATAAAGGAATGAATGAGAAAATGATTGAGAAGAAGATAAATTAACCTATTGTCTACCAGGCACTGTGCTAAGTGCTTTACATGGACTATCTCATTTAATCCTCACAACTGGAAGATAGGAAGGGGAGGTCCTTGGGGAGATCAAGTACCTTTCCCAAGGTCATGCAGCTGATAAACTGAGCACAGGTCTGTCTGAATGTTGTTTCACTGCATTAGTAGAGGGAGAGAGCTCAATAGAGACTCTAGCTAAATTAAATAAATCATTTTCAGTTTTTCAAATTTTATTTTTACAATTGGAACTATCCAAAGTGGAAATGACTACCTCTAGAGTTCCTGTGTCAACAGAACATAGGAACAGCTGACTTACAGGAGGTAAGTTTCAGGGAGATGATGAAGTATAATTTTCAAAAGGTTAAAAAATGTCATTTTAATACCAATACAAAATGAATGTATGTCAAAGATTTTATTCCAGTCATTAATTAATAAGGGAACCAGTAAGATGTTAGAACTGGCTCAAATAGTGTTTAAGAAGCTAGGTATTTATAAGAAATGCTAGTAGAAGATTGCTGGGTTAGATTCAAAATGGATTAATGGCCAACAGACTCATAATGTAATTTTTGGCATTATCATTTTCAGTGGATAGAAATTATCTGCATCTCTAGTGGACAAAATCAACAGTAGGTACCTTTATTAAATCTGGGATTTTAAATCAATAGTAAATTATGAGTTGAACCAAATACTATCCATTAGATATTTCTCGTGTGCCCTTCACCCCACTATGGCATTGAAAGGATGTTCCATACACCCTTTTTGCCTTATTTCCAGATTTTGGATACTTCTTCTGACAGCTGTACTGCTTACCTCAGCCCCAGGGGCTTCCCTAGGACGGACTGATCCAGAGCCTGGCTGGAGGGTAGGGTCAGTGTGCAGAAATAATCCAGTGTCTTTTCTTATCACAAGGCAGGAATCTGCCCTCCCATCCCTGTGGGGAGCTGAAGGGAAAGAGAGGAGGCCTCAGCCAGAGGGCTCCATGTACTACCGGCTGGGGTTGCAGCAACTAATCCTGTAGCTCTGCTGGTAGGAGACCCGTCTTATAGCCTTACCAGTTTTCCATTTTTTGTTTTTAACTTTTATTATGACAGTTTTCTAACATAAAAAAAGTAGAAAGTTTGATTTGTTCCCCAGCTCCCTCACTTTTTGGCTAGAACATATTGATAAATCCCAAACATCATGTCATTTCACTCCTAAGTTACTTTAGTTTGTACCCCCCTCCCATAAAGAGAAATAGAGAGACAGAGACACATTTTCTTATGTAGCAATGTCATTATCACACTTATCAGAATTATCAATAATTTAAGTCACCTAATTCATAGTCAATATTCAAATTTCTGTAATACTCTAAAAAATGTGTTTTTGTAGCCCTTACTTCTAATATTTATTGCACACATAACTGAGGCCAGGCTTTGTTTTAGGTGCTGGGGTCATGGTGAGGAATGCTATGGACAGGACCCCCACCGTGGTGGGGCTTACATTCTCGTGGTTCCTAAGCTATGAAGGCCAGTCCTTCCCACAGCCTGAGGGACAAGGCCATCTTGGAGCTGGGCTTGGCGTAGTGAAGCTGCTGGGGTGACTCCCATGGTGGTCGAGTACTCCATAGTCTACTAAAACAGTCAGACCCGGGTTGCTGTATCAGTTTAGATGGTAGGTATCTTTTACTGGCTTGGACTCCAGACCTCAGCAGGAGGTGGAGTAGGTGGTTGCAGAGGCCACAGGTGGAGGACAGCAGCGTTCCTTGAGGAAGAGGAAGGGACTTGGGGGTCCTAGGATAGTGCCCACTTGCTTTGGGAAGGCCAGGAGAGGAGAAGGTCCACCAGAAGAGGAACAGAACCTGAGGGCACACATATAGTGTGTAGTGGGGCAGAGGACGGAACAATATGGTGTGAACAGGATCAACTAGGGCCCTTACATTTTTGTCTTGTAAGTCTCATCTTGACATGTTGGGTAGTGGTCCAGCCTGTGAAAATCACTCTGAATTTTGATCCTGTCTTCCCCTAGCTTCCAGTTTCCTGATATCTGTCTATGTGATAATTATGGCTTCTGTGTCCTCATTCAAGCTGGCAATGAAAATGTGGAAGAGGACAGATTAGAGAATAGAGCCTTGCGTCACTGCCATTCTGTGGTTAATGGCAAATGTTTAATCCTAACATTGCAAACTGACAGCTATATGTTGTATTTGGCCACAGTTGTGGGGGTGTGTGTGTGTGTGTGTGACAAAGTGTTTGTTTTTCCATTGGAATGTGCTCGCAGCACTTTTAATTGGCAAATCTAGATTTCTACCTTCATTGGGGTCTGGCTCCAACTTGCTCTGGCCCCTTGTGGCCACAATAAGCTACCCGTGGGTGATGGTGGCCGCTTCTTGTAGGCTGATCCTACCCCTTTCTTTTGGCCAGAGAACTCACTACCACTCATGTGTAGGCATTTGAGTCCCGCTTCCCATAACCTCCTTTGCTCTATTAGATGATGCTTTTTGGTTATGATTGATCTACCAACCGTGGACCTGCCTCACTTGATCCTTCTCCAGCCTTCATCTCACCCGCCACTCTGCTGGGCCCTGTGAGATACTTTATCAGGATCTTCTAGAAACTCAGATACATGCTCTCTACTTGATTTCCCTGCCTGCCCATCTAATAACCCATGAAGGAAGGAAAATACTTGAGTTGGCGTGGCCCATTCTTGGTAAACCTGTACTGGTTCCTAGCAGCCACTGCCTCATTTTTAAATATTTAGGAATTGACCCCAAGTAGAAATAGAGAGTGAGCTGAAGTTTGGGGTTTGAGGTTGCAACAAACTACCCTCTCCAAGGAGGACCATACTATGGAAAAAAAGACAAGGGCTTCAGATTTTAAAAAATAAACAAAAAACAACCGAGAATTTGAGTTTGGTCCAGGCACTTATGAGTGCCATTGGGCAAGATGAATGTCTCTGAGCAAGGACTTTCTCTCCAAGAGCTTCAGTCTCATCCACAAGTTGGAGCTGATTTGTAAAATGAGGCTTCAAGCTATGAAATGAAGCAGATGCTTCTCAGTTGAAAAGAGAGAGGGCTGGAGTGGAGCAGAGACCCTGGGGATGAAACCAGACTATCTGGACGTCTTTGACCTGGACCATCTGGTTTGCAGGATTTCCAGATCACTGGCACTAAATAATGACATCTATGCCTCCACAGAATCTAAGAACCAGAAGTTAACTCGGACCTCATCCTTAAATCTCTCAGTGTACAGTTGGGAAAACTGAGGCCCAGCGGAGGGGAAGAGACTTCTGAAAGATCAGAAGTCTGATCTTATAAATTGGGGGCAGAATGGAGATTTTAACCCAGACACCCTGATCTATAGTTGCAGATTCTATTCACTATGCCATTGTATTTCGCACTTTTATGATCCTGACTCAGACTAAGAAATACATTGATAATCACTATATAGAATGCAACTACACACACACATATGGTATATTTGGATAAAAACGTATTTGTAACAAAATAATCACAAAACAATACTTATTTCTCCATATGCTAAACTCTGCATATTCTGTTCTAGTCTACCTGTCCCATCCCATCGCATCCCATCCCATCGCATCGCATCCCATCCCATCCCATCCCATCGCATCCCATCCCATCCCATCCCATCCCATCCCATCCCATCCCATCCCATCCCATCCCATCCCATGCCATTCTAATCTAGTTTGTTTAAAGATAAAAGTTCTGGTTGCCACCCGAATTTTTTTTCACTTTTGTCAGTGTAAAGCAGTGTTATCCAAATCCTGGCTGCCACCTGCTTTTGTAAATGAAGTTTTATTAGCACACAGCTATGCCTATCATTTACATATTGTCTATGTGATATTTTTTGGCTGTATCCCCACCCAAATCTCAACTTGAATTGTGTCTCCCAGAATTCCCACGTGTTTTGGGAGGGACCCAGGGGGAGCTAATCCAATCCTGGGGGTCAGTCTTTCCTGTGCTATTCTCCTGATAGTGAATAAATCTCATGAGATCTGATGTGTTTATCAGGGGTTCTGCTTTTGCTTCTTTCTCATTTTCTCTTGCTGCTGCCATGTAAGAAGTGCCTTTCACCTCCCGCCATGATTCTGAGGCCTCCCCAGCCATGTGGAAGTGTAAGTCCAATTAAACCTCTTTTTCTTCCCAGTCTTGGGCATGTCTTTATCAGCAGTGTGAAAACGGACTAATACACCATGGTTGCTTTTGAACTAGGACAGCAGAATTGAGTCTTTGCAAGAGAGAGGGTTGGTTCCCCAGAGCCAAAAACATTTATTCTCTAGCCATTTACAGAAAGAATTCATAGGCCCCCTGTAGTAGAAAGGCCTCTGGCCCCTGAGTTCACATGTGCCTTCAGAGATTTTAGCCAAAGAGGAGGGGGCAGAGCCAGAAACCCTGGGACTCTAAGCACCCTTTGCTGGTCTGTCATACCCTGGAGGCTTTCTGAGTGCTCTTGGCTTCTGCAGCTCCAGTTTTTGGCTCATGAACCATTGGACAAGGGCCACAAAATGTGGCTTCTGAATTAGTTCCATGGGATGGGTGAAAGGTGGAAGGGACAGGAACACACCTGGTTTCCAGGCCGAAATCTTACGGCTGAGGCCCAGAGAGAAGCCTATTCACCAGTCACTGGTGAATTACTTTAGGCTCTTCTGCCACAACAGTTCTCAGTGAAAATGCTATGGTTTTCAGCTCCATTGGCTCACACTTTGACAGGTGCTGGGTTGTTACCAAATCTTTGAACAGCCAGTCCTCCTGGTCTCCTGTCTTATTAATGCATGACGAATGGGAGCTGCCATCTTTTATGCAATGCAGAGACCCAGAGTGCATCCTGGGCACCATGGAGATTCGATGACGCTTTTCTCAAATGAAACATGACAAGTAGCACCTCAGGAACTGGAGTTAAAATTGGTTAGTAAGACTAGTAAGACAGATTTTCTGTTGTTGTTAATTGGGAACAAATGTTCATATGCCCCTGGTTTCACTCCCAGTGGTATTGAAATTGTTTTTGTGAGGTGACACAGTTGGTTTTGTATTTGAGGATCACATGTCTGTGCTGGATCCCTTATGGAAACAGATTCAGCTTACTGCCGGCATATCTCATACAAGCAGATGATAGAGTTCACTGGCTTATATATTTTGTGTATATATCAATGTGTATGCATTTATCTGTACAAAGTGTGAGTCATGGATACAGGTTCATGTAAGCAATGACTACAGAAAGGAAATACATTTAGCCAATAATGAAGTATGCTTCTGTCACACTGCTCAGGCTTACTACTTGCTTATTTTTAATAATGATGATGATGATGAGAAAAGAAAAATCGCTCAGAGCAGTCTGAGTTATGTGAGGGCATGCAAAATTTATCAGGCCCAGAGAGACATGAGTATGGGGACTTTAGTCACACCCCACCTCCCCACAACTATGCCTGAGGGCAATTGTTTAACAGCATTTTATTCCTGTCTTACCCATTATCTTCAGGTTCCTGGAATTTGTGGTACAAAGAACAATGTATAGCCAATCAATAGCTTGTGTTATTTTAATATAAATTCTTGGTAAACAACTTAGGAACTGCCTTTTCTTTTTCTTTAAAAACCCACGTGTAACTTCTGCTAATGGGAGCTTATATTCAGGGCAACTTGTGAAACTACCTTTGCAAAAATTATAACAGTGAGAAAAATCTAACCTAACTCTGTCCTGCCTCTAACCTCACAAGCTAACTGCCTTTGTTAATTTTAAAACAAAGATGATAACAATCCCTTCCCGAAACTAACCCCCTCCTTGCTTAGGGACCAAAACTGCTGTTGTAAGACTAATGAAAGGCCACAAGATTAGGATTATAGAAGGGGCCTGAATTCTGCTAGGATGTAGGGGTAGCTAAATGATGACCAGCCATTGTTCCCTAGCTTGCCTTTCTATAATCATTTACCTCTCTGGAGGTCACAAGATTTATAACTTCCCCAGTTTTTCCTATAGATACATTCCTTGTTGTCAAAACCCAAGATTGGTCTTTGAGATATTTTTCAGACTTTTGCATTCTGGTGACCAGCTGACTCCATTTGGACCCATGACTCATACAAAGGAGCAGATTCCCAACCTTGAAATCCCCAAACCAGAAACTGACTCGGTGCATGAGGACCATTTTGGACATGCCTATGATTTCATTACTAGCCAGTCAGCAGTACCAATTCCCTAGTCCCCTGTCTGCCAAATTATCCTTAAAAATCCTGGCCTCCAAGCTTTCAGGGAGGCAGATTTTAAAAATGTCTACCATCCTTCTGCTTGGCTGGCTCTGCAATAATTACACTCTTTCATTGCTGCAATACCAGCTGTTCTCAGTCTTTGGCTTTTCTGGGCAGTAGGCAAGATACACCTATTGGGCTGTTACACTTGGTTCTATGCTCCCTGGTTGCAGTCCCCAAACTTGGCCCAAATAAACTCCCTACCTATATTAAGTATGCCTCAACAAGTTTTTTTTTTCTTTAGGTCAACAGTGACAATAATAATAGCAGCCATTTATTGAGTGCCTCCTATGTGCTAGGTACTATATTAGGTGCTACATGTAAATTTATCTCATTTAATCTCCCCTGCAGCCCCTTCCAAGTAGACGTATTCATCTGCATTTGTCTCAGAGCAGTGAGCAGAGTAGGGCTGTTCACAGTCACAAAGCCTCCAGCTGTGGCTGCTCTGGAGGTAGGTAACTGAGTATCCAGAGGAACCTCCTCTGCTCTACACAGTGAGGTTCTTTAGTGCCTTGGGAGGACTCAGCTAGTATTTGCTATTCATAATTTCTCACTGAGCTGTTGAGGGGCATGGGTAAGGTAACACAGTGGTTTTCATATAGTCTATTCAGGGACTCTAATGTTTCATAGGTGCTTCAGGATGGCTGTGAGGGTTCAGGGGTGCCACACAGAGGCCTCCCACCCAGCGTCATCCAAAACCGTTCTGTTCTGTTCTCTGTTTTGTATGATGAACTTCTCTATAAGATCTCAACAGCAAACAAGTTTTTTTCTCCCTATCCACACACATACACACACCCTTTTGGAAATGCTGCATGTAAAGTGTTTGGAACATGTTAGAGATTTCATCAATGCATTTGACACATCTATTTTATTCCTACTGTGTGCCAAGGAGTGTGTTAGCAGCTAAGGACACAGTGGGAAACCGAAAAAACATGGTCTCCATCCTTACCTAGTTTATATTTCAGTGGGAATGAATAATTCTAAAGTACAGTAAAGATTAGGAAGAAAAACATAAAGTTCTGTCTGGGCACACACCAGGGCGATGTGCCCCAGCATTATCCCATAGAAATAGAACATGAGTCCTGGCTAACACAGTGAAACCCTGTCTCTACTAAAAATACAAAAAAATTAGCGGGACATGGTGGCGGGTGCCTCTATAGGCTACTCAGGAGGCTGAGGCAGGAGAATGGCGTGAACCTGGGAGGTGGAGCTTGCAGTGAGC
>NW_012110031.1:434556-450674 GCF_000951045.1 Mandrillus leucophaeus | reverse complement strand
TATCATTTCAACATGTAATCAGTATTAAAAATTATCAATGAGATATTGTATATTATTACCTTTTACTAAGTTTTCAAAAATCCAGGGTATACTTGACACTTACAGGGCATCTCAATTGAACTGGCCACCTTTCCAGTAAACAGTAGCCACATGGTAGTGGCTGTGGTATTTGATGATACATCTCCAGACTGAGGAGTTCAGAGAAGTCTCCCAGGAAAGGGGCCTTTTAGCTGAGATCTAAAGTAAATCTGAGTAGGGTTTGAGGAGGTAAAGGGGGCATACGGGAAGAGTGGTCCAGAGAGAGCAGACAGCATATGCGTAAAGGTTGGGGTACATTTGAGGAACTGGAAGAGTCAGTGTGGCTGGATCTTAGTGAGTCAGGGCAGAGTATGCAGGATGAGGCTCACACAGTGCCTTGAAGACTAAGTTAAAAAACATGGCTTTTAAATCTCAAAAACAAAGGGAAGCCACTGAGAAATTTTACGATCAAACAAATCAATATTCAGTAAATGGGAGTGAAGATCACTCATGTTTTGGGGGCCTCACAAAAACTGTCAACTTCTTTTCCCCTGATGGGAGACCGTGGCTTTTCTGCAGGCATGAGTTGCCCTGATTCAGAGAGCAGCTGAGAGTAGGGCCAGCCTCTCTGCATGGGTCTGCCACATCCTTCAAGAGCAGTTAACACATAGCCCACAGACAGGTGTGTACCAAGACAGATGCTCCCTGGATGTGGGGTTACTTTGCTTCTCTCCTCTATGAGAAGGGGACACAGCTGCAATGACCACCCCAAGCAACTACCCCTGGAACTGCCCTGGGTTTGGAGGTGACAGGACAGTGTACTCTGCTGGGAGGGGTCCAGCCCATGATGTCTCACCAAGACTTTCTCATGTCACACAAGGCTCACGGTGCTGCCTCCTCAGGAGTCCCACCTCCCATGGTTCTCTGGCCTCTTGCTTTCTGTTTGGGCATCTCCCTGCTCTATGCCATTGAGTCATTGAAGGAAGGTTTGGGAGGAAGGAAGGCCGATTGAGCCCTCCCCAATGCTCAGACCTCTCCCTTTCTCTTTGAGAGGTCTTCCTCAGAAAGTCCACCCTTAAATCTGGGGGAGCAAACAGGGAGGGGTGTCACCTAAGGAAGGTCTTTGGCATAGACTTTAAATGTCCAAAGGGAGGGTCAAGGCAGAACCAAGACGAAGATGTGGGAATTGCAGGCATGTAGACTTGTTTTCATGAAGGAAAGTGCCGTCCAATAATCAGAACTGTCAGATATGTAACTGGTTGCCAGGCAGTGAGGAGAAGTCAACTAGATGAGCAGAACATCTGAGGAGACCTCAGAGACCCTCTGGAGCAGTGGCTCTAAAATTCCAGGCCTCAGGCTGGGGCTGATCCGTGGCCAGTTTCTACTGGACCCTGGTAAAATAGAGAAAGTGTGAAAATTTTCCATAGAACTCATTTTCAATGCCGAGGTTGTCTTCCCTATGTTTTTTCACATTAAGGTACAACTTCTTGTGTGAAATGATGGTACTAACAGATTATTACTTTTTTATTGTACCTTGGTTGCCAATATTGTAAAGTCTCCCAGAGAGTATTTTTGAAATTGTAATTGTTCATGAAATCCAAATGCCTGGGAATATTGATTTAGTATAACTGTCCTGTTCCCAAAATCTAAACCATCAAAATCACCTTCATACCACTCAATCAGCACCACACCCAATGGAAGTTCCAGACTTTTCGCCACTTATGTGTTGGTCTTGAGCCTAAAACCTTAGCTGCATGTCTTACTAACCCATGGGATGTTGTCTGAAATTGCCAAGCTCCTATTCACAACTTGAGAAGGGCTTCGCCATTGACCATGCTGGAACATCAGCAACAGAGGCCATTGGGGATTGATGGACAACCAGCACTAGGTAGGCTTGAGGACTAGCAAATGGACTGGCTGTGAGTCTGTTGCTAGTGGAGATAGTCAGTAGTCTATTGTCCAAGAGCCAAGGGGCTTGTCATACACAACAGACACCCATGCCAGGGCCACTTGGTAGTGAGGTAGGATTGCCCAAGTGATAGATGATTTATGTAGTCATGCAAGGGGAGGGGCAGTAGTATTCCAGTGAACATTTCAGCTGCAGGAGTCTCCTAGGAAGGAAGAGGACATCTGGGAACCAAGAACAGTCCATGGGGAGCGGTGACAAGAAAGAGGCATACCAAGTGCAATCGGGTTCAGGGCAGAGAGTTCAGACCCAGGATAGAAATCAAGTGCTGGGCAGGGAAACTGGACAGAAGAGGCCTAGATACATGGACTGAGCCACTCCATGGCAAGGAAGAGGGTTGGAAGCAAGAGCAGGTTATGTTCAGTTGGCACCTGGGAGTTGGAGTGCTACTTCTTTGTCTATATGACCTTCTTGAGACTCCCCAGTTGGTGAGGCTGAGATTGCTAATGTCTTCCTGCCCTGGTAAAGTTGGTTGCAGAATTGGGCTGGGAAGAATGTGCAGGGAAAGGCCTCAGCATCTGGAACTTTGAGGTGAGAGAAAGACCAGGGCAAATGCTATAGAAAAGCTGTCTCTTCAGTATGTTCCACGCAACATGAGCAGGCAAGGGAGTTTGGTCAATTCTGTATACTCTGTCCTCCTCTGGGAGACTTGTAGTGTACATGAATATATTCAAGGCTCTGAGGAGTTCTGTAGAATACAACTAACTTTGCTTAATCCAGCATTCCCAACATGATTAGAGCCTGGGACCCTGTGTTAACCACAAGCTTATTAACCTTCCTCAACACTAATGTTTGACAGAAGATCCTGTGGGAAATGCTGCTTGATTTGCCTTAGACTAAACCTTGAGGCCAACCAAATCCCTTGTACCTTGAGGCGTGTGTGTGTGTGTGTGTGTGTGTGTGTGTGTGTGTGTGTGTTCATGTGCATGCGCATGCTACAGTGAGAGACAGAGAGTCTTCAAATTGACTGTGAAAATTGCATGATAATGCCACTACTTGTTGCCATCTGAACTGGTCACTTTAATGGGCTCTGACAAGAATACAAAATCTTCACTTTGATTTGGGTCCATTAATTTCATTCTTTGCAGAGGGTCTGGTTGACTCACTTTGACAACAGGAATATGAAAATTTCAACAGGACAGATGTCCATGACAATGCCTTGACTTCTCCCTCTCCTACCCAGTGTCAAGGCAGTTGTATTTCAATTTGTTTTTCCATGGTATTTATGACCAGCAGATGCTCTATGATGTGTCCAAGGCAGCTGGCAAGTGCTGAGAGAGAGAGAGCTGCACACAGGAGGGCTTCACTTGTTACAACAGAACACTGAAGTTGGTCTCAAGAAAGAATATTAAACTTGCAAGGATGCCTGACCACCAGATGTGACCTGGTTGCCTTGAACTTCACCTTCTCAGAGAAGGCAGCATCATCTAGTGGCCCAGAGTCTGTGTAGGCTGGAGTTCGACTGCCTGTGTTTGAATTTTGCCTCCACCACTTAACAGCTGTTTGACCTTGGGCAAGTTGCTTAACCACTCTCAGTCCTAGTTCTCTAATCTTCAGTAACATTTATCTCATAGCATAATAGTGCAGATTAAATATGTGTAAAGTTCTTAGAGCATAAGTAATGGTACAATATATGCTAGTTAATATCATTGTATTAGTTCGTTTTCGCATTGCTGTAAAGATACTACCCAAGACTGGGTAATTTATAAAACAAAGGGAAGGCGTTTAATTGACTCACAGTTCTGCATGACTGGAGAGGCCTCAGGAAACTTACAATCATGGCAGAGGGGAAAGCAGCCCCATCTTACATGGCAGCAGGTAAGACAGCGTGTGTGTGTCAGTACAGGAAAAACTACCATTTGTAAAACATCAGATCTTGTGACAATTCACTCACTATCATGAGAACCACATGGGGGAAATCACCCCTGTAATCCAATCACTTCCCACTAGGTCTCTTTGAAAACATCTGGGGTTCACAATTCAAGATGAGATTTGGGTAGGGACACAAATCCTAATCATTATTATTGAAAGTTTTCTTCATCCTCCTGCCTAGTAATTACTAACCCTTTCCTTTTGCTGGCATTCAGAAGTGGGGAGCTGTTTCCCTTTTAATGCTTGGCCCAGTTGTAGATAAAAACTCCATTTTTCCTTTCAGAGAGTCTTGCCTAAGAAAGGGCAACAGGGAAATAAACAGTAAGAATGCAAGAAGCGTCATCACAATCCAAAGCACACAACACAACATTTACCCTCCTCCTCAAGATTTAATGTGAGGAATAAATAAGATAGTGTATGCATAGTACTTAGCACATTGCATTTGCATAATAAAGGTTCATTAAATTTTATCTCAGTATGCTCTCAGTGTCTCCAGTGGTGTTAGAGTTGAGGGAGAAACTTACAGGGTGTTACATGTGTTTTCTAATTTAATTCCCCTGTAATAAAGCATTCTGATGGGAGATGAGGGCTTAGGGTATAGTCAATATCCATCTTCTCACGAAGACCTTTTATTAGTCCATTTTCATACTGCTGATAAAGACATACCCAGGACTTGGCAATTCACACAATAAGGGGGTTTGTTGGACTTATAGTTCCACACGGCTGGAGAGGCCTCACAATCATGGCAGAAGGTGAAAGGCACATGTCACACGGAGGCAGACAAGAGAAGAGAGCTTGTGCAAGGAAACTCCCCCTTTTAAAACCATCAGATCTCATGAAACTTATTCTCTATCACAAGAATAGCATGGGAAAGACCTGCCCTCATGATTCAATTACCTCCCACCAGGTTCCTCCCAGGACAGGTGGGAATTGTGGAAGTTATAATTCAAGATGAGATTTGGGTGGGGACACAGCCAAACCATATCAGACCTTTTTTTAAAAAAAATATGTAAGGAGACCTTTGTTTTATAATTGAGAAAGTTGGAGAAGTTTAGCTAAGGTCAGGGACTACAGGAAGAATGGAGACAAGGACAACAGATAATATGATTTTGTTCACTACCTAACCCTTTGGAGAGTGTCTGAGTCCCTAAGGTTAGGAAGGTGAAGGTTGGAAGCTGAAAGAACTGACCAGTTTTTAGGAGATAATTTGGTGAGCTATGGGCATAAGTAGAACAGGTTTGGAGTCTTGGAGGAAAGGCAAATACAGTTTTGTCATGTTCTATTCCATTCTCTCCAACTCTGCGTGGAACCCAGCACTGTTCTGGCTCCCAGGAGTACTCTGGGTGCATTGGGAAATGACACCCTGGCCTGATTAAGGCAGTTTCACAAAGTGCACTCTCAACATGGGCAAAACCAAGGCTCCTCTAAGCAGCTTTTCAGACCATCAACTCTATCAGGGAAAGCAGAGCAGGAAAGGAAGAGCATGGTGGACACTGCATGGTAACAGTAGGGGATATATTTACAGGTCCACATGAGTCTGAATTCTCCTAGAAGTACCAGGGGCACACCTGGAGGGCAGAGGTGGCAAATCCACAGCATTTTTGCTGCCACTCTTATTCCCCTGTGCTCAGACATCACGAATCTATCACTGCCCTCTTTCTGATGAACTCAGATGCAGCCTCAGAGTCCTCAACTTAGTGTTCCAGGCGACCCCAACCAACTGCTCAAAGCTGATGGAGAAGGTGAAAGGCTACGTAGTCTTTGACCTATCATATAGAATCAGTGATTTCAGACAGAGGCTTCAAGATCCTTCATGACTAGGATCCTGTCTGATAGCTAAGCTGAAGCCTGCCTGAATACTCTGTGACTCTATCCCACTTTATCCCTGCTTTTTCCTCTTCTCAGAAATGGTCTTTGCCATCTTTTCAACTTACATATAGTGTATGGAAGTTTAAATTTTTCCCCCTGAAGTTTTGATAATTTTGGTTTATAAAACACACTGATAATAGATAAATAGGCAAAAAGGCATACAAGGTTTATTGTATGCACACTTGTGTGTGAGAGTCATATTAAATATAAAAACTCAAAGAAATGGCCAAATGGTTGATGTTTTTGTACTATCTGAGGTTATAGAAAGAATTGGGGATTGGCGCATGGCAAAAGAGATTATAAGAGGGAGAGAAGAGGAGGCCTGGCTAGCAAAAGTGGTCTTGTTATGCAGATGAAACCTCACAGGTAGCAGCCCTCAGAAGGAATAGTGGTAGCCAGTGGTAGATGTTTCTGCCAGAGCTTTAAAGGTGTCAAAATCTCAGTTAATCTTTCCTAGATTCAGATAAGGGAGAGTTTCAGAGAAAGCTTATTTGCATCTGTTGTTTACTTTATTTCCTTTAAAGATGCAAATCTTTCCCACAAAAGGCAGCTTTTCATTTATTCTTGTGTTTGTAGCCCTTCTGAATAAGCCATCTTGAAATATGTCAAAGAAGTATATTTTGGGGTAAAATATTTTAGTTTCTTCCATTTAGTACCTCCTCTGAAACTTTATTTTCAGAAAGTTTCACATATTAAAAGCCAAGTTGATAGCTTTGAAGAAATTTGGGTTAGAATTTTTGAGATAAGAGATAGGCAAAGAGCAGGAAAAAATAGAGATTGGGATAAGCAGAGAAGACCAAATTTATGTATATCATATCATAGCTTCTTAAATCAGTCTCTTAGTCCTGAGATAGGTCAGCGCAGTTGAACAGTTGCATCTTATTTCAGAATGTGGCATTGCAGATGGGCTTTCAGAGCCAGACTTCTACATCTGAGGTAGACAAGAAGATCTTTAAGAAGAGGCATTTCTGTGGAAACAGGAGAAAAAGGTTAATTTTGCAAGTATTCTGTAAACTAATTTTCCTAGATCTCTGAAGCATTTCAGATTGCAGTGGCAACCTGACAGATTTTCCTGGATTGTAGTTCTGACTGGGTGATCCAGTGAGCTTCCTGAGTAGTCCATACACCAACAAGCATGAAGGCTGTTTATATATAAGTTGCTGTAGTGGTTTAAAGTTTATATCAAGTTATCTAGATTCAGTTAGCAGGGCTTCAAGAAAAACACAGTTTTAATTTCTAGCGATTTTAAGTCACAAGGGCAGGAGAAAGTTGGAAATGTTGATCTGGAGACTTGAACCTAGGTAAGAATTTAGGAGTCAGTCAAAATTTTAGCCAAATAACAAAAACTCAAAAACAATGGTTAGACTTACAGTACAATAATATGTGTACTATAGTTTTCTTCTGAAACATAGCTTTTCTCTCTCCAGTCCCCCATTTTCACCAAGATGAATTATAGTAAAATTAATTTATTTGCAAAATAAGTTTTAGGTCTATTATACTTGGCCTGATTATTTGGATAAAGTACAGCAAGAATAGTGTTTGGCCATATAGGATGTTTTGAGCTGGCTTTGCTAGAACATTCTTGTAAGGAAATCTGGATTTGACTTTTTAAAATTTCTTGAGGCTTAGGAGCCAAGACAAAAACTGTCTGTAATACCTATATAAACTGGGTGAATTCTTCTATTCTTGAGGTCCCTAAAATATCTTGAGGTTTCTGGGCCAGAAAGTAACATTCTTCACTTACTGAAAGGTCAGGAACCCTGGAAAGAAACTGTGTAGACATGGCATCGGGTTAGTTTGTCCACGGGGCTTTTATCAGCTTTATAAAAGTTAACTTCAATTCCTCAAAGCAGTCTGGTCATATATGAAAATATGATCTCACAATCAAAGCCTTGGTAAAATAATCATTGTTTCCAACTGTGTCCTGTTATCAAAAAACCCAGCAACAACAAAACAAAAAACCCAAACACAGATTCTTATTGAACTCATGCAAATAACTATATTGCCATAAAATACGAATACTCATGAATAGATTCTGAATTCTTGAGAAATCACATAGAGAGAAAGGTAAATTCTTCAATTTTGCTCACAAAGGGGTATTTTACCCAATTGCTATAAAGCTATAGATAACTTAAAAGAAAAAAAAAATGGACTCTGACAAACAACACATAAAAAGAGTCAAAAATGTTTCAAACAAAAAAGTCATAAAAATTATTTTAGTCCTCCATCAGTTTAGTCTCATGTAATTAATTTTTAATCTGTTTGTTGTTATGTTAGCTGTTCAGGTGAGGGAGAAAGGACAAGATGGAAGAAGGTAAAGAAGGTAAACAAGATGGCACAGTTCCGGGTTCTTCATCAGCGACTTTCCCGTGCCCGGGAAAAATACCAACTGTCTGTGCCTGCGCATTGTGACGTCAAAACAAAGAAATCGAAACTTACCCAGCCACGCCTATGAAGACGCCCTTACCCCCGCCCCCGTCCTGCCCACCTGAAGCCCCATCCACATAAAAGGCCGCTCCCGGAAGACATCCGCGGGAACTTCCTCGGCCCCTCCTCATATGTGGACCCAGGAACCTCCCCCGAGAACGCTGGAGCGAGTTCCTCGGCCTCCACCCCTGGAGACCGGTGAACCTCGCCCCTTCCTCCTTCACATTGGCTAGCTAATAAAGCTTTTTTACCTTGCCTACTTGCCTCATCTCTGGTGCCTGCTCCGGTGGTCACCTAAAACAAATCATTAGCAATTTTTTTAGTACAGTTATTTTTTTTTTTCCATTGAATGTTTTGGAATCATTACCCAGTCAAAGTCACCAGCAAAGGTCTATTTCAGAGTGCCTGTCACAATCTATTCATCCTTTCCAGGAACCTCCTTAAAGACATAACCTAGGATTATACTTGCTTGTAATGATGTTTTAGAGGAAGCATCAGCATAAAGCAATTTACTATAGACAAGATTTAAAGTGGTCATAAAGACAGAATTAACAAAGAAATTTGGTTATTTTCTGTGGCCTATGACAATTTTACATAATAGTAATATGTCTGATAACATGTATCAAGACACGTCAGGTTTTTAGGAATCTCATACAATTTCAGAAGACATTAATAACACATTTATACAAATATAACTCAAAAATAAACATTATTTCTGATTTGACAATGATTTAACAAACCAAATAAACTTAATGTCTCTCTTGGACTTCCAGGGGCCCTTTTTGGAATGTCAACAAGGTAGTGCAAGGTCAAAAAGACTTAATCTTAGAATTTTGAGGTTAGATTTTAGGAAGCCTGTCAAATACCAAAAGTTTAAAACACTTAATCAAAATAAGATCACAGGTCACTGTAAAATAATATTTATTTAGCCAAAGTTATAATTAATGGATTTTAAAAAGCAAAGGTATCTTTAGTCTTTGATAGGAGACTTGCTTCTCCAATCAAAAGAGCTAACAAAGATAGCATAATGTACTGCCACCCTCCCCACTTCTTTTATTCAGTTTACTCAAAAGGTAAACAAAAGTCTTTTACTATATTTTATTAATACTACATGAAAATCTAGTTCAAAAGAGCAAACAAAGTTCTACATTTGCATCAGTGTATTATTAATACTAAAACTAATTTTGATAAAACCTTAAAAACAGATCAGTCTAATCTATCAGCTTTGACCACACAAAAGAGTTCCTAACCTTTTATAACCTCTTACAATTTTTCCCATTCTCTTTCTTTCTTCAACTTTCTATATTCATTCAGTTTTATCTACCATATGTTTTTCCTTCAAACTAAAAAACAATTTAAATAACCTCTAAACTAGACAAAATTACTTTTCCTTGAAAAAAAACCACATTCTTGTATCTTCATCAAAAACACATCCTAATTTCCTTTGTATATAGGGTTCTTTCTCTTATATCTTGTAGCTGTAATTAAACATATTAACTACAATTTTAATTCTTCGTAACTCTAACTTTCAGTGAAAAACCTAGGAAGTAAGCAATTTTAATTGTTATATATCAGATACAGAGCTCAGGACAGAAGACAGCTGTGAAGACAATGCCTGGAGGATCTGTCCTCTCTCAGCCTGGGGAGGATACAGAGCTAGGCCAGGAGAATGAGATGATATTGGGCCTGGCTCTGCCCTGCAGCTGGTGGCCCAGGCACTATGGACATACATATGTCCCCAGGCCTCACAATGACTACTTGTAGAGACCCTGGAATCTAACTGCTCAAAACCAAAGACATAAGCTAACGGACCAAATTAAGCAATTATCAAAAGTATTTCAGAAGCAATGGTTTTATTGCTTAATAAACAATCTAAACATCCTTAAAACATCTAGCAAAGACAGCATAAATCTGTCTAACCAATAGACCTAGGAAAAAATGATAGGTGACTTTGATAGGAGAATTGCTTTTCCGAACAATCGAAAGACCTGATAGAGACAGCATGATGTACGCTCTCACCCCCTCTTTTTTTTCAGTTAACTCAAACAAAAATCTCTTTCTATGTCTTATTAATATTACATGAAAATCTATATTGATACTACATGAAATACTATGTTTTATTAGTACTACATGAAATGTTTGAATTGTAGTTAATACTGACAGTTCTGAAGGCATTCTTATTTCATTTTACCAACAATTTTATAGCTAGCTTTATTTACCAAAGATTACTAAAGTCACATCAACTTGAAAAGCATTTGGGCTTATTTATGTAATTTATGAGTACTAATTTGTTTCCAAGTCATTTTGGTACCATGTAGACAAAACATAAACACAGACATGAACACGTGTATACTTCAAATGATAGGCAAAAATTTTTGCATAGCTTTGATTGAAAAATTTTAGTCATATGACAGGTAAAACTCATGAGTTTAAAAGGACGGTTGGATTAAACTGTGAATCTGTAAATGGAACAGGTTAAAGTTTATCTGTCCCACATGGCCAATGCCTTAACGGAGTTTTAGAGAAAACAGGGGAGCAAATTTACACTTCAAAGCACAGAGGGCATAGGCTTTCTAAAGAAGCAGTTTGGTTATGTTAGAGGAAGATAAATAGATAACCAAGGTTACACAGCGTTGTAGGAATTCACCACAGTATTTTATAAGCAGGCCAATTTCATTTAGATAGGTAGCTTCTAATTTAGTCTGTTTTCCACATGGAACACTGAGCTCAGGATGGAGCCCATTAACAAATACTGCCAACACAGCATGTGCAGTTTCCAGGGTCCAATGCTTATATATGTGAAAAGCAGACAAATCTCCACAAAAGGCAGTCTTTTAGCTATTCTGTGTTTCCAGCCTTTCTGAATAATCCATCTTGAAATATGTTGAAGTATATTTTGGGGTAAAATACTTTAGTTTCCTTCAATAGTCTAAGTGTCCTTCAATACCCCTCCTCTGTGATGTTTTCCTGGATCATCCTAGGTACTTCCAATATCTTAGAAGATCTAAGATACTCCTTCTCCATTGCTGGCAGATTTGTGCCTCAGAGTCCCTGAAACTGGAGCAGTTGTAGTTCATTGCTATAAACGGAATGTGCATCCCCTTCAAATTCACAGTTGAAGTCCGAACCCACCCTGTGACTCTATTGGAGACAGCACCTTTAAGGAGGTGATTAAAGTTAAATGAGGTTGTAGGGTGGGGCCTTGATGTAACAGAACTGATATCTTTATGGAAGAGAAAGAGACACCAGAGATCTGTCTTTTTGCCATGTGAGGACACAGCAAGAAGATGGCCATCAGCAACCCAAGTAGAGAGCCCTCATCAGAAACTAAATCCCACTGGAATTTTGATCTTGGACAGACTTTCCAGCCTCCAGAACCATGAGGAAATAAATTTCTGTCGTTTGAGCCACTTAGTCTATGATATTTTGTTATGGCAGCCGAGGTGACTAGATACTCATGTTCACTGTGGAAGCTAACAGGCACGGCCCTGTGGTCTGCACTGGAAGTACACAAAGAGGAAAGGCACGGCCCCTGACTGAAGAGACCTCATTGCCTTTACCAAGAGCAGCAGGTAGAAACAGACATACCAGCAGAGATTTAGGGATACTTCAAATCATGTTTTGGTAAAGGAAAGCACAGCATGACATGGGGCACTGTCGTGTAAAATGGTGTTTAGGAGATTGGGCTTTGGTGTCACACAGATCTCAGTTTGAATCCTATATTTGCAACGTAACCTCTGAAAAGTTACTTTTCTTAGTCTCGGAACCTCGGTTTCCCCACCGTAAAAGAGGGATAATAATAACTTTTCTTCAGAGGGTTATTGTGAGGATTAAATGAGATTAAATGAGGTTAAGCAGGTAAGCATGTGTTAAGCATAGACACATGGAAAGTACTGAGAGTTATTTCAGATATTATTTTCAATAGTATATGGAAAGGGTACCAAGGCATATTGCTAGAAGGATGATAAAAAAAATCTGAGGAGATTAAAGTAGAACTGAGTTTTATAGGAAAAGTAGCAATTAACCAGAAGACATTCCTGGTAGAAGAAACAGAATTTGCCATTATTGGGGATAGGAAATAACATGTCACACTTGAGGGACTTCCAATAAATTGGTAGGATCTGATAAACTCCAAATGAGTGCAAGGGCTGCAGGAGGAGGGTGTAGGGAGGAACAGTGGGTGAGGGGCAAGAAAAGCAGTCGGGAACCAGGGAGACAGAGTTTGAACCTTATTCTGGAGATTTGCAGGGAACCATTGAAGGACATTGAACAGTGGGGCCTCAAGTCATTAGATTTAGATGGGAGGAGGGTCACTTCTTTCACTGAGGAGAGAAGGAAGAAGAAAGAGATAAATGCAGATGCAGATAAGTTTGAAGATGACAAGAAATGAACGGGGTCTGGATGGCTTGGAGTTCTCTGTGGGATAAGAGAAGAGGTCCTCTGATGAGACTGAGGTAGGAGGCAGGACTTGACTCCAGATGTGGGGCTCCTACACTGGACCAGATTGAAGACTAGCTAAAACAGGGCCAGGATGGAAGCAGCTTTCAATCAGACATGCCCACTAGTGTGCCATGTCTATTTACCGTTGCCGTGGCAACACCAGGGCGTTACCACCCCTTTCTATGGCAATGGCCTAATTACCCAAAAGTTAATACCCTTTCCCTAAAAATTTTTGCATAAACTCCCTCTTAGTCTGCATGTAATTAAAAGTGGGTATAAATATGACTGCAAAACTGCCCTGAGCTGCTACTCTCTGCCTATGGGGTAGCTCTGCTCTGCAGGAGCAGTCACAGAGCTGTAACACCAGTGGAGCTGTAACACTGTCTGTTCAATAGAGTTATTTTCTTCTGCCTCTAGCTTGCCCTTGAATTCTTTCCTGGAAAAAGCCAAGAATTCTCAGAGGCTAAGCTCCACTTTGGGGTTTGCCTTCCCTCCATCAAGAAGAGGGCTTGAAATGAGGCATGGCAGTTTGGAATAGTGGCTAGAATTGAAACTGCCTTTGCAAAAATTATTATAACAGTGAGAAAATGATGACAGTGAAAGAGATCTGACCTAACTGACTACATCTTGCCTTTAACTTCCAAGCTGCCCTTGGTCATTTCTGGGCATAGGCTGAAGTAACTTTGGGAGGAATTTAGTTTACAGTTTAACTTTGAAACAAAGATGATAACAGCCTCTCCCTGAAATAAAATCCTTCTTACCTGGAGGGAGGAAGACTGCTTTTGTATAACCAACAAATTAGCCACAATATTAGAAATTATGGATTAGCAGCCATGCAACCAGAGGCTACAAGATTCTTAATCTTCCCAATTGCTTATATGGGTAATGCTACTTTTGTAAAACCTAAGATTGGTGTTTGAGATATTTTTCACACCCTGCATTCTGGTGGGTCAGCTGGCACCACCCAGACTGGTAAACAGGCTCATCTGGTCTTGTGGCTTCCACCCAGGAACGAGTTGAGCTCATCCCTGCCAGTCAGCATTCCCTGCCTTGCCTTCTTAAAAAAAATCTATCTTAAAAAAATAGCTCCCTGTTCCCTAGCCTCTTGCCTTCTCAAAACAAACAAACAAACAAAAAAACTGTCTTAAAAAAAATCCTAGCCTCTGAATTTTCAGATAGGCTGATTTGAGTAATAATAAAGTTCCAGTCTCCTGTTTAGCTGGCTATACATGTATTAAACTCTTTCACTATGGCAACTGCCCTTTCTTAGTAAATCAACTCTATCTGGGCAGTGGGCAAAAAGAGCCCATTAGTTACAGAATGGAGGAGAAAGCTGCTGGGGACGTGTAGAAGACTTCTTAGCAGCACTAAAGCTTTAGCATTTGTACTGGGATCTACATGGGGCAGTAGAGTTGAGGATAATAGAGAAGGAAAGATTAAAGTGCTATCGAAACCATCATTGCAAAATTATAACTGAGACAGTGAAAGAGATCTCACCTAACCAACTCCATCTTGCTTCCAACCTCCAAGCTGTCCTTGTTCATTCCTGGGTGTAGGCTGAATGGGACTTTGGGAGGAACTTAGTTTATAGTTTATAATTTAAAACAAAGACGATAACAGTCCTTTTCCAAAACAAACCTCCTTCTTACCTGGGGACTAGACTGCCTTTGTAGGACTAACAAATTATCCCCAAGGTTAGAAATTATGGCTTAGGAATCATGCTTATGGAGGCTACAAGATTCTGACCCTGCCTAAATTGCTCCTAAGATCAGTGCTTGAGATATTTTGCAGACCCTGCACCTGATGGATCAGCTGGCACCACCTAGATTGATAAACTGGCTCATCTGGTCTTGTGGCCCCCACCCAGGAACTGACTCAGAGCAAGAGGACGGCTCCAACTCCTTATGATTTCATTTCTGACCCAACCAATCAGCACTCTTGACTCACCGGCCTCTCCAACCCACCAAATGATTCTTAAAAACTCTGAACCCTGAATGCTTGGGGAGACTGGTTTGAGTAATAGTATAATAAAACTCTGGTCTCCTGCATAGCCAGCTCTGTGTGAATTACTCTTTCTCTATTGTAGTTCCCCTGTCTTGATAAATCAATTCTGTCTAGGCAGCGGGCAAGGTGAACCCGTTGGGGAGTTACACTATCATCAAAAAGAAAGGAAGCTACAGGGAGAGAGTCAGATTGAGAGATTATGGCCTGGCCAATCCACTGGAGGTCTCCGTTAGCTATGAGAGATTTGCATATTGGAATTTGAAAACTGTTAGAGTGCATTACAGGATGGTAAAATTAAGGCGGTGGAGAAATGCAAACTTCTAGGTGTGTTCATGGGTGTCTGATCAGTAAAGTAAATGAGCAGCAAGCTTCTGGATTAAGAAGGGCAAGGAATTGTGAGGGTCAAGGTTTTGGATGGGTCTTGTACATCAGCGCTTTCCAAATTTTAATGTGCATTTGGACCACAAGGGATTTTATTAAATTGCAGATTCCAATTCACTAGGCCTAGGGTGGGGCCTGAGATTCTGCATTTCAATATGCATCCCCAGTGATGCTGATTCTGCTGATCTGCTGCCCACACTTTGAGTGCAATATCTAAATGGATAGTGAAATGGCCCAGGATGCAGGCAGGTGATGGTGGGGAATTCTATGACTTTGGCCCTCCTCATCAATGGTGCTGCCATGGAGGGGAGAGGGAATCAGAGCAGAGGTGTAGGGGAAGCCAGCTTTGCCTGGCACGTCCCACAGCAACATCCCTGCAATAAGGGAGAAGGCTGCTAATTGGCTAGCAACATTCAATATTAATTAACTCAATAGAATTGGTCCCCTGAAGCCTATTTTGCATAATGAATGAATGCTCAGCTATAGGCTGCTGAAAACACTGAAGCCAAAGTGTTACAATTTTCTGATCAGCTAAGCAGAAACACCGCAATCCATACTGTTTGTGGACACAGCAAAAAGCTTAACTCTTCCTAATTACTGAGATTGGCCATAGAGCCCTTGGTTTTGCCATACCCTAATGGGGAGAAGCAGGGCTGGACTGAGACACATGGGCACCCCAGGCAGGCTGATAATTTGATGCCTTTTCAACGAAATACTCTTTAAATATTTGTTCAACTTTTAAGAAAAGAAGCTGAGTACTTCCTTCTGGAGAAGCAGAAGAGGAAAGTGCTGTGTCGGGTGCAGTTTCTCCTTTGTTGTCCCAAGCAATTAAGCTGGCTCAAACTCTCATAACAAACTCAGCAAAACAAGATCCTGCAGTTATAGGCCCACACTCCTTAGAAGGCAGGTTGCCACCATCTCTGAAGATCTCTGGAAGATGCCTCTGGGAGGCCTTGCCTTCCATCCCAAGTTGTTCCTTGAAGGACTTTCCCTGAGACATCTCTCTGTTTTGCTTCTTTCTAAATTTTTAATTTTGGTAAAAATACACATAAAATTTACTATTTTTACTACTTTTAACTGTACAATTCATTAGTGTCAGGTACATTCACATTATTGTGCAACCAATCTCTAGGACTCTTTT
>NW_012110031.1:417317-429346 GCF_000951045.1 Mandrillus leucophaeus | reverse complement strand
CCTTAACATTTTTTCCTTCATTTCAACTTTGGTGAATCTGACAATTACGTGTGTTGGAGTTGCTCTTCTCAAGGAGTATCTCTGTGGCGTTCTCTGTATTTCCTGAATTTGAATGTTGGCCTGCCTTACTAGGTTGGGGACGTTCTCCTGGATGATATCCTGCAAAGTGTTTTCCAACTTGGTTCCATTTTCCCCCTCACTTTCAGGCACACCAATCTGACGTAGATTTGGTCTTTTCACATAATCCCATATTCTTGGAGGCTTTGTTCATTTCTTTTTCCTTTTTATTCTCTAGACTTCTCTTCTCGCTTCATTTCATTCATTTGATCTTCAATCATTGATACTTTTTCTTCCAGTTGATCGAGTCGGTTACTGAAGCTTGTGCATTTGTCATGTAATTCTCATGTCATAATTTTTATCTCTATCAGTTCGTTTATGGCCTTCTCTGCATTGATTATTCTAGTTATCCATTTTCTTTCTTTTTTTTTTTCCAAGATTTTAGTTTCTTTGTGCTGGGTACATAGTTCCTCCTTTAGCTCTGAGAGGTTTGATTGACTGAGGCTTTGTTTACCTACTTAAGCCTCAGCAATGGCGTGCGCCCCTCCCCCAGCCTCGCTGCTGCCTTGCAGTTGGATCTCAGACTGCTGTGCTAGCAATGAGGGAGGCTCTGTGGTCGTGGGACCCTCTGGGCCAGGTGTGGGATATAATCTTCTGGTGTGCCATTTGCTAAGACCCTTGGTAAAGTGCAGTATTAGGGTGTGAGTTACCCGATTTTCCAGGTGTTGTGTGTCTCAGTTTTGCTTGGCTAGGCAAAGGGATTCCCTTCCCCCTTGCGCTTCCCAGGTGAAGTGATGCCTCGCCTTGCCTCAGCTTTCAGTGTCTGGTACTCCCCAGTGAGATGAACCCAGTACCTCAGTTGAAAATGCAGAAATCACCTGTCTTCTGTGTCACTTGTGCTGGGAGCTGGAGGCTGGAGCTGCTCCTATTTGGCCATCTTGCTCTTTCTTTTCTTTTCAAAGCTCAATAATGTTCCATGTTTTGTTCATCCATTCATCAACTGATGGACAATAAGATGATTTCTACCTTTTGGCTATTGGGAATAATGCTACTGAGAACATGGGTGTACAAATATTTCTTGATGCTCTGCTTTCAATTCTTTTGGGTATGTACCCAGAAGTGGAATTTTTGGATTAGATGGTAAGTAATTCTGTGTTTAATGTTTCAAGGAGCCACCATATTATCTTCCACAGTGGCTGCACAATTTTACATTTCCACCAAAGTGTACAAGGGTCCGAATTTCTCCACATCCTTGCCAATACTTTTTATTTTCTGTTTTTATGATGCTGCCAATCCTAATGGGCTGAGGTGCTATCTCATTGTGTTTTTGATTTGCATTTCTCTAATAATTAGTGATGCCAAGCATCTTTTAATGTAAATATTGGCCATTTGTATATCTTCTTTGGGGAAATGTCTGTTCAAGACCTTTGCCCATTCTAAAATCAGGTTGTTTTTCTGTTATTGAGTTGTAGGATATCTTTATATATTTGGATAATAACATCTAATTAGATATATGATTTGCAAATATTTTCTCCTATTCTGTGGGTTGCTTTTTCACTGGGTCCTTTGACACACAGCTTTTAATTTGGGGCTCATCCAATTGACCTATATTTTCCTTTGTTGCCTGTGCTTTTGTTATCTCCAAAAAATCACTGCCAACTCCAATGTCATGAAGATTCTAGTTTTAGCTCTTATGTTTAGGTCTCTGCTCCATTTAGAGTTAATTTTTGTATATGGTGTAAGGTAAGGGTCCAACGGCATTCTTTTGCATGTGGATATCCTGTTTTCCCTGCATTGTTTGTTAAAAATAAGCTCTATTAACAAATAGGTTTTTTTTTTTTTTGTATATTGGTACATTTTTTGAGAAGTTTAGCTTCACTTTTAGATTGGTACCATGGAGAACTTTGTCCAGCTGTTGGGGATGGTCTGTAATGGGTGAGTTTCCTTAGCATTCAACCAGGGCAGAAGTTAGTGTGGAGAGCTGGTTCTCCAATGCATACTTAAGCCATTGGTTGAATGGTTTGAAGAAAATTTTTTGTTACCTAGAAGCATAGATTCTGAGTCAAACTGCCTAGTTCCAGATTCCACATCTACTACGTATGGATAGTTACCTGGTCATGCACAAATTACTTACCTTCCCTGAGCCTCATATTCTCTCTCTGTATAATAAGGATAATAATAGTGGCCCTTTCTAATACTCAGTGACATTAAGAATTAAGTGAGTTAGTAATGAACACTTAAACAGTTTCTGACACATAATAAACATGTCATAAATGTTAACTATCATAGTTATTATTATTCTGTAGCTGTATTTTTTGTCTATACAACATAGCAAATTACCACAACCTAACAGCTTAAAACAACTCACATTTTGGCAACTAAATATCAATTAATGTAATGATCATATCAAGAAAAAAGGAAAAAAACCGTATGATCATCTCAAAGGATTGCAGAAAAAAGTATCAAACAAAATCTAACACCTCTTCACGACAAAAACACTCAACAAACCAGGAATAGCAGGAAACTTCCTCAACCTGATGAATCTATGAAAGTCCTACAAAAAAAGCTAACACCAGACTTACTGGTAAAAGACTAAATGCTTTCCCCCTAAGATTAGGGGTAAGACAAGGATATCTGCTTTTACCACTTGTATTCAACACTGTACTTTAGGTTCTCAACAGGGCAAATAGGCAAGAAAATGAAATAAAAGTCATTGAGATTGGAAAGGAAGAATAAAACTATCTTCATATGTTGATGACATGATCCTGTCTATAGAAAATCCTAAGGCACCTACTAAAAAATGATTAGAACTAATAATCAAGTTCAACAAGGTGGCAGGATCCAACATCAATATACAAAAATTAATTGTATTTCTATATACTTGCAATCTGAAAATAAAATGAAGAAAAACAATTTTATATAGAACAGCATCAAAAATGATTAAATACTTAGAAATAAATTTTACAAAAAAGTATAAAATGTATACTCTGAAAACTACCAAAAATTGTTGAAAGAAATTAAAGAAGATCTAAATAAATGGGAAAATATTTCACATTTGTGGGTTATAAGACTTAACGTTATTATGATGTCATCCCATCAACATAATCTGTACATTATGTTGATGTACAGATTCAACATAATTCTACTCAACATCCCAGATGATTCTTTACAAAAATTGACAAGTAGATTTTGAAATTTATGTGAAAATTCAAGAAGTTTCAATAACAAGACAAAACAAAACAAACTTGAAAAAAAACAAAACTGGATGACTCCCGCTTCCCAATTTCAAATGTACTACAAAGCTATAGACAATGTGGAACTGGCATAAGGATAGACATGTAGATCAACATAATAAAATTGAGAGGACAGAAATAAACTTTCATGAAATTTATGGTCAGTTGATTTTCAGTAAGGTTGCTAAAGCAATTCACAGGGAAAAAAAAAATACTCTTTTCAGAAAATGATGCTGGGACAACAGGAAAGCCAGATGCAAAAGAATGAAGTTGGAGTGCTGCCTTATATCATATGCAAAAATTAACTCAAAATGAATCAGAGACCTAAATGTAAAAGCTAAAATTATTAAACTCTTAGGAGAAAATACAGGGGTAAGTCTTCATGACCTTAAATTAGGCAATAGGTTCTTAGATATGACACCAAAAGCACAGGCAACAAAAGAAAAAATAGATAAAAGGAACTTTATTAAAATTAAAAGCTTTTCTATTTCAAAGAACACCACCAATAAAAAGACAACCTGGAGAATGGGGAAAAATATTTGCAAATAATATATCTGATAAGGCACTTGTATTGAGAATACCTGAAGACCTCTTAAAACTCAATAGTAAAATGACAACACAATTTAAACATGGGTGAAGAATATAAATAGACATTTCTCCAAAGCACATAATGGTTGCACAACTAAATATACCAAAAATCATTGAGTTGTACACCGTAAATGGGTGAATCATATATCGATAAAGCTCACTGACACACACACATTTATTATCTCATAATTTCTGTGGGTGAAGCGTCCATGTTCTGTGGGTCAAGGGTTGCAATCAAGGTGTCAGTCAAGGCTGGGTTTTCATGAGCTTTGATTGGAGAAAGATCCACTTCCAAGCTCCCTCATGTTGGCAGAATTCATTTCCTTGTGGCTGTCGGATTAATGGTAACTTTCTTCTTCAAAGCTAGCAATGGAGAGAGAGAGGCTCTAACAAGATGGGTATTATATGATCATGTAAACATAATCATGTACATACTTCATCATCTCTACTGCATTCTGTTGGTTAGAAACAAGTCACACTTGCTGACCATATTTGAGGGAGAAATTATTAAAAAGTGTTAACTATAGGAAGTGGGAATCATGTGGACCCTCTTAAAGTTTGTCTACCACAGTAACATTCTTAGGGCCAATTTTTATAATTAAGCAAACTAAATTAGTTTCTAGTACCATTTCTGATCCTAGTTTGTAGAGGAGCTTCTTGACTGCTATTTTTGGATTATTTTCAAATTTCTAACATATAATCATTACTATTAATTGTTACAATTTATGGAGTATTTGCTTAGGGGCTGACATTACTATGTACTTTTTATATATTATTCTATTTCATACTTGGAAAAACCTATCAGGAAATACAGGCTCATTGAGGCTATTTCTTCCAAGGTCACATAGGTAGTAAGTGATGGAGCTGGAATTCAACCCAGATATTATGAATCCAAAGCCTACCATGCCTTTAAATACTATCATATAGTAATTAGATTAGTGTGTTTTTGTGTGTATGTGTGTTGTGTATGTTTTAAGCCTTAGCAATGTGTTATTATAATTTCTATTGGAGTAAGTCTAAGTAGAAATATCATTTATTGTTTAACCAAAAAGTGTTAGACATTTATTGGGCACTGGTGGTACAAGGCAAACTAAACAGACTGTTTATTAACTTCTGTGGTCTTAGACAACCTTGACCTACTTTGCTTAACGTTTTTTGTGACTATGTTATTTGGTACATAAATACATAAAATTCCTATAGCTTTCTGTTGGGTAGACTCCTCTATAATTATGAATTCACTCTTTTTGTCTCTAATAATACTATTTGCTTGACATCTATTTAAATATAGCTATACCAGCGTTCCTTTGATTAGTGTTTTTGTGGTATATCTTTTTCCATCACCTTACTTTCCTCCATTCTGTGGACTTATGTTTTGGGGTCTCTATTGTAAGTAAAGATTTTTTTTTTTAAAAAACCTACTCATAAAATATTTCCTTTTAATTGGAATTTTCAGTCCATTTACAATTAATATAATTACTGATATATTTTGGTCTAAAACTTTCATCTTTGTATTTGCCTCATTTGTTGATATAGTCTGCCTCTGTGTCCCCAACCAAATCTCATCTTGAATTGTAAGCCCCATGTGTTGGGGGGGTTGCCTCTAGAGAGGTAATTCAATCATGGGGGCAGTTACCCCCATGCTACTGCTTTTGTGATAGTGAGTGAGTTCTCATGAGATCTGGTGGTTTTAAAAGGGGCTTTTCCCTCTTTGCTTGGTACTTCTCCTTCCTGCCATCATGTGAAGAATGACGTGTTTGCTTCTACTTCTGCCATGATTCTAACTTTCCTGAGGCCTCCCGAACCATGCAGAAGTGTGAGTCAATTAAACCTCTTTCCTTTCTAAATTACCCAGTCTTGGGCATTTCTTTATAGCAGTGTGAGAACAGACTAATGCACTCGTTCTATGTTCCTCTTTCTCTTTTATTTCCTTCTTTGAATTTTTTTTTATTTTATCTTTTATTCACTCATTTATTATACATTTTTAAAGTGGTTACCCTGGAGATAAAGAAGAAAAATCCTTTTCTTTTTTTGTCACTTTCTGGCTGATGTAACACTTTAAACCCTCCTCCCTTCTTACGTACTATTATATAACTATCTATATATTTAAAGTATTATAGGATATTATTATTGTCCCATTAATTCAATTTTGATTTAGATTTATCCATGTATTTTCCCTTTTCATTTGCTCTTTACTTATTTTTTGTCTTTTTATGCTTCCTTCTGTGTGTAGTTGTCCCAGTATCCATGGGGAATTGGTTCTAGGACCTTCTGTGGATACCAAAATTCACAGATGCTCAAGCCTCTGAGATGAGATGGTGTCACATTTGCATATAACTTGACTGCTATTTTGGGATTATCCTCCTGTGTACTTTATATTATCTCTAGATTACTTATAATATGTAAGACATTGTAAATGTAATGCAAATACTTGTTACTCTGCACTGTTTAGGAAGTACTAACAAGAAAAAAAGTCTGTACATGTTCAGTATAGGTGCAATTTTGTTTTGGATATTTTCAGTCTGTGGTTGGTCGACTCTATGAATGCAGAACCCATGGATTTGAAGAGTCAACTGTATTTTCTTTTAGTTCACCAGTTCCCTCTCATCTATCTATAATATGCTGCAAAATATATCCATTAAATTCTTCATTTCAATTATTGGAATTTTTTATTCTAGCATTTCCATTTAATTCTTTTTGATAGTTTTTCTGCCAAAATTTTTCTATTTTGATATTTAACCTTTAAATGTATCAAAATGATTATTTTAAAATCTGTGTGGGATAACTCTAATGTCAGGACCTTTTTTAAGATTTATTTTTTATTGTATATATTTAAGGTATACAAAATGATATTTTGATATACATGTTGACATGATTTGGCCCTTTGTCCCCACCCAAATCTAATTTGAATTGTACTCCCATAATTCCCATGTGTTGTGGGAGGGACCCAGGGGGAGATAATTGAATCATGGGCGCAGTTTCCCCCATACTGTTCTTGTGGTAGTGAGTAAGTCTCACGAGATCTGATGGTTTTATTAGGTGTTTCTGGTTTGTGCCTTCCTCATTCCCTCTTTGCCTGCTGCCATCCATGTAAGACAGGACTTGCTCTTCTTTGCCTTCTGCCAGAATTATGAGGCTTCCTCAGCCACTTGGAACTGTAAGTCCAATTAAACCTCTTTCTTTTGTAAATTGCCCAGTTTCAGGTATGTCTTTGTGAGCATTATCTATTTCTTGTTGACATTTTCTCCAAAGATTCAGTCTTTTGGGGTACCAACCAAAATCCTTTGGGATTTATTGAATCCCTTCTTCTTTGAAGACCGTGAACTTTACTTTTTGTCACTCTAGCTCTGTGGTTTCTGAAAATGTCGCTCAGTTTCTCAGCCTCTCTACCATTGCTTTTACATTTAGAATTGGCATTTAACTCTAGGGAAGCCCCAAATGCTAAGCTAAACTCTTGTATTTTTCCATTTTATTCTTACCATTCCCTAAAATTTTTATAATCATAGTACTTTTACTATGTCTCCAAACAGATTTTTAAAATATTTTGTTTAGATTGTTTTATTGTTTTTAGAGAAAGATTTGGACTCAAACAACCTAGTCTGCCATTGCCAGAAGTAGGGGCGCCACTTAGTTTTTTTTAGATGTTCTTCTGGGCTTGACTTACTGTGCAAAATAATACCATAGCCTCAGAATTTAAAATAAGACTTTTCTGCTTACTATGGAAGAAAGGAGGGAAGTGCTTACCAACCAGAAGTTTGGTGACCACCACCATATCCTAGATCTTTAGTCCCTGAAAATCATAGCCTTTTTTTTTTTTTTTTAATGCACAAGTATAGTGCAAGATCTCCTCTGAGAACTGGCTTATGGTTAGCAAGAGAGGAGTTGGTGTTTTGGTACTTAGGTAGGAAAATCTCATAATACTCAGGGAAAGTGAGGGAAACCTAATAGTCCTGCATTAGGGAATTTCAAAAAGTTTTTGTAAGAGATACTGATAACATATATTTTTGAGATATCTACCATTTTGTTGAGATTTTAACTTTCTTGACAAAATTTTATATTTTGTACATCTTTCTTTGTTATATCATGTTACATTACAGAGAGAGATGCAGGACTTAATTCTTCCTCACTTGGTACTGGCTAGTACTGTTTCAGCTGGGGAAGGAGACTTGGAAAATAGTATCTTTTCCAATATTTAGTAGAAAGAAGGGAAGGCATTTATCTCTTTGCTCTAGCCTGCTTTCAAAAAGGACTGGAGAACTTCTGAAAAAGTTCTCTGACTTCTTGGAAACACCCTATCCAAACAATGGCTTTGGCTAAAATCCATGCTTTTCTTGGGGCCTGCTGATTATTCCCTAAATAGTGTGCTAATGATGAAAACCTTCCAAAGTGGCTGTCATCTTGAGTAACACAATCATAGCCTGTGTACACACCCTTGATAAGAAAATGGAAAAGAAAAAAAATCATCAAGATAAAAAAATTGCCTGAAGATAATGAAGGTGAGCAATGAATAGTGAAGGGCACAGAACTGCTTTGTTTTCCAGGGATGGGAAAAAGAGGCAGAGAGGGAAAAGTTCCATGTTAATCCCCGGGGACAATTCCTTACCTTCATTGTTCACCTTATAGTCAAGTGAGGAACGGCTTGCATGACAAGATACTGCATGGAAAAAGCCTGGGCTTTGGAGGATAAGGAAGACCAGGTACTGGTTCTACCACTTAATCAATACACGATCTGTGAATATTATTCACATCTTTGAGGCTCATCTGTAAGATGGGGATAATTCTTCCTTCACTGGCTTGTTACAAGTATGAATGTAGAAACACTTTGAATGTGTAATATTTAGCAGCATCAGATAGAAAAAAGAAAAGCCTGGTTTGGTTACTTTATTGTTATGGTTAAATGTGGATTTTGGCAGCAGGCAAACTTGAGTTTGAATCCCACTTTCTACTTCCTCATCTTTCCGAATTAAATGAAGTGATGCATGTGAAATGCTTGGTGTAGTTTCTGTCATACAGCAAATAAGGGTTTATGTGCCCAGTAAGGGTTATCCGATATTATTGTTGTGGTGATGATGATGATGATGATGCTAATGATGATGATGTAGGGGATCTGCTTATTTGTTTTCACTCATTTTGTGATCAGAACATTGTTTATTATAGTCAGATTTGGCTTTCTAAGTCCAAACATATGTCTTTAATTAAATAGCATTTTAATGTAAGATCTAAATAGATTGACAAAAGAATTTCGGGTGAATTTCTGAATTCATGCTCTAGAATGAGAATTAGATACAGTTCATGCTACCTTAACCTCAGCATAAACATATGCAGCCAATTATAAATGACCTAGAAGGTGTTCTGAGGAAAACATCTACTGGTTCCTCACCAAGGAACAGATGAACATCCTTATCAGATAAGTTATGGGGATATGTTTGTTTTGGCTTGGCATGTATTTCTCTTACTCCATTCTAGAGAGTCCTGTCTGTGCCATCTGATGCTCTTGTTTGACAGTATTTGAGCTGAGCTCCTACCTTCCTGTATATCAAGAACCTTAACATCACAGTCAGCTCTTGATTATCTGAGCCGAATAGACTAGTTTGACAAGCAAGATAGAGCAGTGACCTGGTAAGTGCTTACCTTCCTAGAAGTACTAGGAAGCTAAGTGGATTGCTATTTACCCTCCCTGCCTTGGGACTAGGAGAAGGGTGACAAAATCTGTAGCTAAGCTTAAGAGATGATAGAGAAGCTGAGAAGGAGAAAATACTCCACTTTAAAGGAGGTTGTAGGCCTATATGCAGAGTTAAGTTGGCAATGGAAAAAGCATTGAATTTATGTTTTAATTATTTTTCTACTTTCCTTGACATTATATTGCCTTTCTTTTTTCCAGCTTCTTGATTTAAATGCCTAATCTATTAGAGATAATATATATATATAGGGAATTAAAGAGATGAAAGGGAATGACTTTTCTTCTGCATAATGCTTTGGCTGGACCCTACAGGGTTGAACATGTAATTATTTTCTTTTTTCTATTACTTTTCAGATATTTGATACATCAGTTAGGATTCCTTCTGTAGCAAATAACAGAAAACTGACAATTACCTTGAAGAGTTATTTTTTCCCAAGAAGTTTGAGGTAGGAGGGTTTCAGGGCTGGTTTATTCAGCAGTTCAATGATACCATCAATGACCCACATTATTCTGATCATTCTGTTCTGCTACCTTTAGTATATGGGGATTCTTCTTAAGTAAGTTTCTTTCATGTTGGTAAGGTGCAGCTTTGAGTGTCACATGCCCAAGACAATTTTCAGACACAGAAAGGGCACAGTTTCTTTTTAGCATTGAAGTAAATCTTAGCAAGAAGACATTCATCTGATTTTCCTTCAAAGTTCATTTGTCAGGATGTTTCATGTGACCGTTTCTAATCGCTAGTGGTAAGAGTGAGACCGCTATGATTTGATTCAGACCAAACAAGATTCTACCCCCTAGAAGCAGGAGTGGAACCTGCCTCACCTGAAACAGATGGCTTCTTGGAGAAGAGGGAATATTTTAAAAAATCAGGTAAAATTTGAAATAAGATAGGAAGAAAGAAAAAATGGTTATTGAAAATGCAACCAGCATGGGCTGCTACTTCCTGCAATTGTGGTTTTAGTTTCCTCTTAAACTTAGGAGTTAGTAGGGTCTTAGAGAAAGTTTTAAAGTTTAAAAATGGTTGAGGATTTTGGCTTGTTTCTACTTAATTTTGGATTGTGGTTAATAATGTGGTTTGATGCTTTTACTTTTTAGAATTTTTGAGTTGATTTTTGTTTAAGTCATAGAGAATGTTTGCATTTTATGACTAAATGAGGAGAAAAGAGTAGTTTCTGTTCTTGGGTCGATATTGTTAATTACATCATTCAGATTTTATATGTTTCTATCTTTTAATAACTTGATATTTTTCTAAATGTTCTATTTTAGAATAATTTTACATTGACAGAAAAGTTTGCAAAAATAGTACAGTTTCCCCACACCTACGTAGTACAGATGGTTCCCCTTTGCCTATCTTTCCTGAATGTTAATCAGCATAACTGCAGTATATGTGAAAAAAACTAAGACCTTAACATGGGTACAATTCTGTTATCTAAATCTCAGAGTTTGTTCAGATTTTACTAATTTTCCCCACTAATGTTTAACTTGATCTTTAACAACTGAGAAAGCTGTATTAAAATGCCTCATTGCTATTGGATTTTGGCCTCCTTTTACTTTGCATTTCTGGTAATTTTTTTGGCTTTGTATGTTTTAATTCTGTATAATTTACCACGTACAGCTTCAAGATAATTTTATGTCAATGTGGATCTTATCCTTCATCAGTACAATGTGATCTTTTAAATCCCATTTAATGACCTTTTTTTGAACTCAGCATTTTCTGAAGAAGACAAACCCTGACTTTTTTGTTTTTGTTTTTAAATTTTCCTAGTATTCCTTTTCTATTCTATTACTTTCAGCTTTATGAGTAATTTTGTTTGGGTGGGTATAAGTCAAGGTCCTGGCAGGAAACAGATGCCATGCTCAAATTAGGTAATTTGATGAGAATTTAATAAAGGGACTGTTTAGAGAGGTGTGAGCAAGGGTGTGGAGAAACCACAGGGACAGCGTATCACCCTTGCACTTAACCATTGGGCGACATTACCACCCCTTCTTTGCCTGACAGAGCCTAAAGAGAAGGTGCTGCCTAATGGCAGCTGTGGCCCTTGGAGGTGGGAGGCAGCCCACTGTGGTGATTCTGCCCAAGGTAGCCAGGGAGATAACGCCCCAGCCTCATTCCCCTCCCTCCCGCCCTCCCTCAGACCTCAGGCTGGTGCTTCCTCTGACCAAGCCCACCTGGAAGCTGGAGGCAAGGCCATGTGTGAATATATTGGTATTGGTTGGCCTCCTGGTTCACAAAGCAGTGGGGTGTAACAGAGTAGATCTGGAAAGCAAATGAAAGCAATCTAGTAAAAGTTGTGCTGTTTTTCTATAGATCATTTACAGCTAGATTTAGTTCATGTTAAATCTAATCTGAGAATTCTTTTTATGCATTAGGTTAACTTTTTATTTTTATTTATTATTATACTTTAAGTTCTAGGGTACATGTGCATAACGTGCAGGTTTGTTACATATGTATACTTGTGCCATGTTGGCGTGCT
>NW_012110031.1:415474-416317 GCF_000951045.1 Mandrillus leucophaeus | reverse complement strand
GTTTCCCCCATACTGTTCTTGTGGTAGTGAGTAAGTCTCACGAGATCTGATGGTTTTATTAGGTGTTTCTGGTTTGTGCCTTCCTCATTCCCTCTTTGCCTGCTGCCATCCATGTAAGACAGGACTTGCTCTTCTTTGCCTTCTGCCAGAATTATGAGGCTTCCTCAGCCACTTGGAACTGTAAGTCCAATTAAACCTCTTTCTTTTGTAAATTGCCCAGTTTCAGGTATGTCTTTGTGAGCATTATCTATTTCTTGTTGACATTTTCTCCAAAGATTCAGTCTTTTGGGGTACCAACCAAAATCCTTTGGGATTTATTGAATCCCTTCTTCTTTGAAGACCGTGAACTTTACTTTTTGTCACTCTAGCTCTGTGGTTTCTGAAAATGTCGCTCAGTTTCTCAGCCTCTCTACCATTGCTTTTACATTTAGAATTGGCATTTAACTCTAGGGAAGCCCCAAATGCTAAGCTAAACTCTTGTATTTTTCCATTTTATTCTTACCATTCCCTAAAATTTTTATAATCATAGTACTTTTACTATGTCTCCAAACAGATTTTTAAAATATTTTGTTTAGATTGTTTTATTGTTTTTAGAGAAAGATTTGGACTCAAACAACCTAGTCTGCCATTGCCAGAAGTAGGGGCGCCACTTAGTTTTTTTTAGATGTTCTTCTGGGCTTGACTTACTGTGCAAAATAATACCATAGCCTCAGAATTTAAAATAAGACTTTTCTGCTTACTATGGAAGAAAGGAGGGAAGTGCTTACCAACCAGAAGTTTGGTGACCACCACCATATCCTAGATCTTTAGTCCCTGAAAATCATAGCCTTTTTTTTTTTTTTT